>NC_052158.1:105765247-106065247 GCF_902713615.1 Scyliorhinus canicula
TCCTTGAAAAAGCTCCACATTTTGATTGTACCCATCCCCTGCAGTTTCCTTCCCCATCCTATACATCCTAAATCTTGCCGAATAGCATCATAATTGCCTTTCCCCCAGCTATAATTCTTGCCTTGCGGTATATACCTATCCCTGCCCATTGCTAAAGTAAACATAACCGAGTTGTGATCACTATCACCAAAGTGCTCACCTACATCTAAATCTAACACATGGCCGGGTTCATTACCCAGTACCAAATCCAATATGGCCTCGCCCCTTGTTAGCCTGTCTACATACTGTGTCAGAAAACCCTCCTGCATACACTGTACAAAAACTGACCCATCTATAGTACTCGAACTATAGTATTTCCAGTCAATATTTGGAAAGTTAAAGTCCCCCATAACAACTACCCTGTTACTCTCGCTCCTGTCGAGAATCATCTTTGCAATCCTTTCCTCGACATCTCTGGAACTATTCCGAGGTCTATTGTACTATGGTACTGTTCCATTTACCTTTGGTAGTTTGTAAACAGTCCAGATGAATGGCAATAGAAATCCTGTCTGCTTGCAAAGTGATTGAGTGCAAGTGATGCGACCATCAATTCATTCAAAGACACGAGTGAAGTAAACTGTGGCTTTAATCGGCTTACAACTGAGCCTGCCTGCGACTAAACTGAACTGAGGGTGGACTCGTAATACCACAGCACTTTATACTTCCTGCTGGGGGCAGAGTCAAGGGCGGAGCCCTGTACATGCTCCTCATCTCCCCCTGTGGGCAGAGCCGCACAACGGCTCACAGATGGAGCCCACAGGGACACAGTAATATACAGTGTGGATTTATAGGTTATGCATTCACCACAGCAAGTGAGATGAGTTTTGGATGTTTCAACTGTTTCCAATAGAACCTAACTTGGACTAATAAAATCTGTAATATCTCACCTCCTGTATGCAGATGAAATTCAATCAAGTATTAAGTCCGTGGGAAGATAAATGTTGATTTCTAATCATTGACCTCTCACGTCCTACCAAAAATAACATTTTGAGAGGCCTACCATTAACTTACATTCCAGGTTTGGGCACAGAGATTTAAAATTACCATAGCCCCTCCTCCACTTCCCTCCCTAGTTCTTCCTTCCACTTGGCCTTAATTCCCTCTAGCGTTGCTGTGTTCTCCGCCAGAAGCGTCGCATAAATTCCAGAAATACTTACCCCTTCCACCCTCGCCAATGACAGTACCCTCTCCACCAATGACAATGGTGGCAACACCGTGAAGGTCAGAAAACTCTTCCTAGCAAAATTCCGAACTTGCAAGTATCTGAACCCCTCTGACTGTACTCACCTGTACTTTCCCACTAATACCTCCAGACTTGCAAACCGCCCCTCCAGGATAGAAACACCAATTACTGCCACCCTCTTTCCTCCCAACCTCTAAACTCGACATCCAATCTAGCTGGTTCAGACATATGATTGTTCCTAATTGGAGTCATCTTTGATCTTCCCCTCGCCTTAAAATGCTGCCGTAATTGTCTCCATATTTTGAATGTTGCCACCACCATCGGATTTGCTGAAAACTTCCCTGGTGAAAACGGCAGTGGAGCCATCGCTAACACCTGCAGCCCTGTTCACCTACACGAGCTCGCCTCCATCTTCACCCAGAATGCCTCCTTATCCCTGCACCCACCCAACACCTTCTTCATATTCGCTGCCCAGTAGTAATATATCAGGTTTGGCAGCTCCAAACCCCCAGACTGCCGGTCCCTCTGTAGGACCCTTTTCCGAATCGCCACCACTTTACCCACCCACATAAACAACAAGATCAAACCTTTCACCCCCACAAAAAATGCTTTGGTAGAAATATTGGCAGGCACTGGAATAAAAATAAAAACCGTGGTGAAATATTCACCTTCACCAATTGCACTTGCTCGGCAGACCGTCCCACCTCTATAACTCCAACCTTTTGTTATTTAAAAGTAATATAATTAAACTGGCAAAATTGTAACTGACTACCTAATACCCCATTTCCAACCACCCCCCCCCTCATTTCTATACACCCCTCCCTTTCCAACTCTCCCATTTTACACACACACAGACAGACCACATACAGTGAAAATGACTTCCAGTTAAAGTCGTTCAGGAGTTCAAGCTTTCATTTTGATACTCCTTCCTTCTAGACTTCAGAAGATCGTCTCTGGCAAGGCTGTTTACCTTCTTTGTAGATTCAAGATAATTTCAACTGTATGGTAAAAATGTGCCAAGCACTCAACTGGGTTTAGAATAATAAACCAGCATACACTTCAAGCAGAGAGAGGGAGAGAGCTCCTGTTCCATTCAACATCTAATCACTTTTGACCAGCTTTCTCAGAAGCACCACACATGACCCAATCACTGACTGTTGTCAACAAGAAAACTGTCCCTGGCCAACTCACAGGTTACCAGCCAGCCAATTGAAAAAACTTCCTCTAAAGCTGGTTCTTAAGATTCTCTCAGCACCGTTGATCTGATTTTGCCTCTCCAGACAACAGATCCCGAAACACACTGTCCTGACTAGCAGGCTGCCTCAACTTAATTCCAATTCTTAAAGGCGCATTCTAATTATGAGTCCATGAACCAAAAATAATAAAATAAAACTTTTGCGAGGGACACGAAGAATCCAGCACGGGTTTGTAGAATCAAAAAGAAATAACTTTATTTACAATTACATATATACAACAGTAGCAGTACTCCCTCACTGCTCAGTGCTTGTTCCAGACTGGCCAGCTCTATTTATGCACTGGGGAAGTTCATACTCGCTAAGGACAGTGGGATTGCCATTAGTCCCCAGCCAGTAGTAATCAGCCAGGTTATAACAAAAACATAAGAAATGGCAACAAAGGGAAGCCAAATGGAAGGACTCGAATACTTGAAAGCGATGTTGTGCTGCCTGTGAAGCCTGGCGCTGATTCCTACAAGCAGTGCATGATTCAAGGAAGACAACTAACTTTGAAGTGACAAGCAGAATGCAGTTCACCAGGTGCGTGCTGTTGATGCACCATTGTGGAACATGTCACTCTAATTGAATGTCAATGTGGCCTGACCAGTATATCAGTCTGGAACTCACTTTTGCATAGATACCAGGCAACCTAGGCTTCTTGTCAAGAAGGATTTTAGCAGGCCTTATGATGTGCTTTCACTATTCCACTTTACATTTAATATAACAGACAGTTCCAAAACATAACAAACTTAGTATATGTACCACCACCTCTATAACATCATTAAATTTGCCATTATCTCAGCTCATCTGCTGCTGAAACTCTCATCCATGTCTTTGCTTACCTCTAGATTCAACTCTTCCAATATATTCCCGTCTGGTCTTCCACATTTTATGCTCCTTATAAACTTCAGGTCATCACAAACTTGCAGCAAATTCCATACCCATGTGGTTGCTGTCCAACATTGGCTCTTGGTCAAGTAACTTCTTGAATTCAAAATTCTCATCCTTTTATTAAAATGTCTCCGTGGCATTCCCCTATTTCAGTATTTAGCGTCAAATTTAAAACACCACGTTCTAGAAATACTTAGTAGGCCTGGCAGCATCTGTGGAAAAGGAAACAGAGTTAAGGCTACTTGTTGAATATGACTTCTTCAGAATGAGAAAGAAGGTGACCAAGTGTTATAATCACAATTAGTGTTATAATTAGACGGGAATATCCCAGGTGGAACCTTCGCTCAAAAGACCATGGGCTGGATTTTAACAGTGAACTCAGAAGCCAGGTTTTACACCGCCCCTTTAGGATTCATTTGTCGTGGCTGCTGTACAACCTGTTCATAATTGCTTTAACTCTTGTTCTTAGACTGGTTTAGCACAGTGGGCTAAGCAGCTGGCTTGTAATGCAGAACAATGACAGCGGTGCGGGTTCAATTCCCGTTCCCAGCCTCTCCGAACTGATGGCAGATTGTGGCGACTAGGGGCTTTTCACAGTAACTTCATTGAAGTCTACTTGTGACACGAAGTGATTATTATTAGACTCTATTAAAATAGCATCATTTTTTTGATTTACCTCAGAAGTCTGCTTTCCAATGTAAATTTGGATATTGCAATTGTCTCTTTAAATCAGAAGTCTCTGTTTACTCTTCCTTGAATTCTTCTGAACAATACCTTAGTCTCTGTTCTCTTAACTTCATTTGTCTTCAGACATTCATTCTGTCCCAATTCCCTGTATTCCTAGATTGTAAATGGTTTGTTTGGAAGCCTGCTTCTTTAAGCTCCCACTCTGTCCAGTTTTTCTTCTGGCACAGTTTAGAGATGTCCATTTCCTCATGTCCTTCGTCAACAGCCTTCAAATTTAGCTAAACTAAGAACAAGAAGCCTTCTGACCTTAAAAGAGCCTCCAATTATTAAGCAATACTCACATACTCCTGCTGGCTTATTTACTCTTCATGCCATAACTCGCTCTAAGCACAATAGGAACACAGTGGATCTAAACCAATTCCCATCACATAGAAACACCTTTGTCCAGCATGAATATAACTATAGGTTATGAATTAAACTCACTTAAACAATACCTTATTTCCAATATAAATATCTTAAAACTACCTTTTGTTTTCCTAACACCAAGGATAGATCTTTTGGGGAGAATATGCAAAGACAGAAATAAAAGCCATTATAAGTGATTCTCTGTTTACAATTAGATATATAAGAATGGAACGAGCCAAATACAGTCCCACCCAGATGGATGATGGTGGAGAGGAAGGTGTGATCAATAGTGTCAACGGCTGTAGACAGGCTGTGAAGAGTGAGGGAGGACAGTTTATTTTTTTTTAAATTTAGAGTATCCAATTCATTTTTTTTTCCAATTAAGGGGCAATCTACTGTGGCCAATCCACCTAGTCTGCACATCTTTTAGGTTGTGGAGGCAAAACCCACACAAACACGGGGAGAATGTGCAAACTCCACACGGACTATGACTCAGAGCCGGGAACCTTGACGCCATGAAACTGCCATGCTAACCACTGCGCCACCATGCTGCGCTATAGGTAGGACAGTTTAGATTTATCACAGTTGTTGGGTATTATATATTCAGTAGGTCTCATAAATAGAATCTGAGTTTTAGATAATTGAACGTTAACTGTTTATTGGCATATATAACATGTATACAGGATATAGCCCAAGTTATGAGCAAACTCCATGCTTACTTCTACACAGGGTTCTATCCAGTCCACAACTGACTCTCGTTTCAGGTCATGTGTCTTTTTAAATCACACGGTCAGCGGTACTGTTTCACAGTGCCACATTAATCCTTGCTATGTCAAATACCCTTTTACGGCAGTAGTCACATAGGATATCATTTGTGGGCGGCACGGTGGTTAACAGTTGCCTCACCTGGGTTCAGTTCTGGCTTTGGGTGACTGTCTGTGTGGGGTTTGTATGTTATCCCTGCGTCTGCAAGCGTTTCCTTCCACAAACCAAAGATGTGCAGATTAGGTGGATTGGCCAAGCTAAATTTCTCCCTTCGTGTCCAAAGGGACAGGTTAGGTGGGGTTATGGGGATAGAGCGAGGGAGTGGGCCTCGGTTAGGGTGCTCTTTCAGAGGGTTGATGCAGATTTATCATAGAATTTACAGTGCAGAAGGAGGCCATTCGGCCCATCGAGTCTGCACCAGCTCTTGGAAAGAGTACCCTACCCAAGGTCAACACCTCCACCCTATCCCCATAACCCAGTAACCCCACCCAACATGAAGGGCAATTTTGGACACTAAGGGCAATTTATCATGGCCAATCCACCTAACCTGCACATCTTTGGACTGTGGGAGGAAACCGGAGCACCCGGAGGAAACCCACGCACACACGGGGAGGATGTGCAAACTCCGCACAGACAGTGACCCAAGCCAGAATCGAACCTGGGACCCTGGAGCTGTGAAGCCTCCTTCACTGCAGGAATTCTATAGTTCTATTCTATAGTACTATTTTAATAAGAACTATTTAAATAGTGTAGCAGGGGCAGAAACTTGAGCTTTGAAATCTTTGAAAGCTGTCTAACCCTTTGATATTGAGGCCCAAATATTTGAAGAGATGGAAGGGCTCCATGGCTTAGCCAAAATGGCAGCTGAGATTTGCTCCCAGGTGTCCCACCTCTGAACCTGGCAGCCATCATTTCACCAGGAGGGAGCAGGGCAAGTTGTAGTTTTCATATCCATAGTGTTCTTGAAAATACAAAAAAATGTGTCATTTGAAACATGGAAGTCTGGCAATATCTGGTCTGAGAGGATACAGGGAAAGATCCCACAAAAGGTTAATAGCAGCTGCAAAGAGCAGGATTATAAAATGAAGATTTTTTCTCACAAGCAGGCTTAGCAAACACATAGGATCCTTGTGGTTAGCTAAAACAATGGCTCACACCTTCATTGAAAGTAACTATCTCAGGAAGCATCTGGAAAAGCATTGATGAGAATTTCAATTGAATTAAGTGACGAATGTTTAAAACAGGCAGGTCTTTCAAGTCATAACCAAGTTAAATTTTAGCATACAGCTAAAAGCAAAGTTTCAAACCTTAATTAAAATAAACTCTCTTAGTAAACAGCTGGAAAGGATGGTTGATGCTCAGTCGAATTTGGTGTCAATTCTAAGTGTAAAATTCTACGAACATCAAGTCAATTAAAAGAAAATTGGAGACAACCTGTCTACAAGAAACATAATTTAAAGTCAAAATCAAAGGCAAAGTTATGAGCTGGGGACAATTGGAAAATTAAACGATTCGAAATCACAGAAATAAAAGTAACACCTATTGAAACAAAAGCATTTTTAAAATCAGATCTGAGAGGTTTAGTTGTATTAAAATGTTTACATCAAAGATACTTTTTTACTATCAAAGGAAACAAGCTCGTTTACAATAAAGTCGTTAAAACTTAATAATTCTTCAAAAGAGAATATAAACCCGAAAAAGGGGACAGCCAGCAGAGCCAGCTCGGTACATGGGAAGGATAGGACACAGAAACCAAGTTCACCAGCGAATACATCTCAAGAAGACCAGATTTTAAAGAAGATTCATTGTCAAGGTGGGCCTGAAGGTCCCTTCAACCAACAGGAAGGATCCAGAAGCAAGATCTTTTTTCCTTTCTGTTAAGAAAGTGTTTACAGCTTTAAAAGAAAAAATAATAATAATAAAATAACTTTAAAGTTTTAACCTGAAACAGTGGTTATTAGCCTACTTTACTTACTTAACAACGCAGGACCCAGGACATCGATGCTACTAAGGGGTAAGTAGGTAAAATTCTTCGGTGAAGGTATGGGTTATACCGGGGGATAACTTGAAAATATAGTTTGACCTGAATAGTACCCACCAAGGCCTGCATCGGAGTCAGGGAGTGAGAATCCCTGTTCACCATTTAGAATATCGACCCTTTTTTGGTATAGGGGGAATTCTAAGAATAGTGTTGAGTTTTAACTTCAATAGCCACTGAGTCAGCTGCATGTGTAAAAGTGCAGCTGCCTTCCAGCAAAAGCAATTTTCCTCAGTGGGACAACCCAAACATGACTTGTGAGCTTTTGACATTTGATCAAAAGATCTAACATTTTAGGAGTTATTTTGAGAGGTAGGGAACCCTTTTGGTAAGTTTCAGGTGCCCCTTTCAAAGAGGTCAAGTGGCCCTTTAGATTGTTAAAATTAGACATGAATGTACTTAAGCGGAAGTGGAATTTGTTGTGGAGAAAAGTACAGCTATTCGACTTTAGTGTAATTCACTCATCCACTCATGAGAAACCAGACGAAGATTCGTGGCGTAATGGATCCAGTTTATTCCAAATATAGCAAGGGCCTCTGGCATTCCAAGTGGGACAATAGAGAAGCCCAGATTTAATGATAGCACAGATAGACTTCAAGATTCAAATACAAGAAATTGGCACATACCAATCATTTGTTACTAGTTATCTATGTCCAATCAGGATTATTGATTAAGGTTACATCATGCATAGTATATGGGAATAATCAAATAATCACATTAAGGGTTTAATTAAACAATCCCATCATTAAAAAGGCATGTATGTTTGCAATTAGTGATATTGGTGGTCTGATATCGAGGGTGAAGCCGTCGATCACCTCCCTCCTGCCATTTTAATGGCTCCTGTTTGCTCTCCATCTATCCTCCCCACTGTTATCAGCAGACAGATTGGAGCTACAGCAAATGATAGTGTTCCACTTTGAGCAGCAAACCTTGAGACCTAACACCTGCAAATTTCACCCCAGAAACTGGCCTCTTCAGAGACACTGCACCATGAGTGAAGGTGTCCAAGGCGTCACGCAGTCGGTGACGGCCATGGCTGAGGGTCTCAGCAGTATTTCTGTCTCACTGGGGGTTGTCACCCAGTACCAGGCCTACCTGCATGGGCTTCTGCGGGACATGTGCCGTTCTCAGCTGGGAATGGCCGAGGCACTGCGGAGCTTGTCCCAGTCGAAGGTGGGCATGGCTGAAGCACGGCAGAGCATGGCCTGGTCACTGGGGGATGTGTACCAGTCACTGAGGAGCATCATTGAAGGCGTCGACATGATACTGCGGACCATGGAGAACTACCAGGGCTGGCAGAGCCAGATGATGCAGGGGCAGCTGGGGCCCAAACCAGCTGCCCCTCCTTCCCAAGGTGAACCCCAGGGCCCTATGGGCAGCGACCTGGAGGGGGCTGCAACGGTGGCCACCAGCACTCCCGAGTCCCACCCCTCTGATGAGGCCGCCTCTCGGGGTCAGCAGACAGGATAGGGCAGTACGGCTGTGCATGTGCCGTCGACAAGTAAGCCTCCGGCCCCAGAGCCCCCAGAGGATGCCCGCCAAGGGCAAAGAAGGCCACGGGACGAGGTAAGCAGCAGGCTTCCTCCACCTCAGATTCTAGGTGCATCATAGAGAAACATCAAGATATAGTGGGAGAGCTAGGAGGGCCATGCACGTTGAGCATCACTGAAGGAACAGGGGTGCGGGGGGAGGGGTTAGGTAGGAAGTGGGGAGGGGGTGGGGCCAGGGGGATTGGTGGGAAGCACTCTCGGAAATGGGGTAATGTACAGCACATTAAACAACTTTTTGCACAACCATTATGATGCCTCTGACACTTTCTTCCGCAATGCGAGCTGACCACCAGACCTATTCCCTCTCACTCAATGCAACCCCCCTCCTCCCCGTGGCAACCCTCCTCCTCCCCGTGGCACCCACCCTCCTCCCCGTGGCACCCACCCCCCTCCCCGTGGCACCCACCCTCCTCCCCGTGGCACCCACCCCCCTCCCCGTGGCACCCACCCTCCTCCCCATAGCACCCACCCTCCTCCCCATGGCACCCACCCCCCTCCCCGTGGCACCCACCCACCTCCCCGTGGGACCCACCCTCCTCCCCGTGGCACCCACCCCCCTCCCCGTGGCACCCCCCCTCCTCCCCGTGGCACCCATCCTCCTCCCCGTGGCACCCACCCTCCTCCCCGTGGCACCCACCCTCCTCCCCGTGGCACTACCCTCCTCCCTGTGGCACCCACCCTCCTCCCCGTGGCACCCACCCTCCTCCCCGTGGCACCCACCCAACCTTTGGCTGTGGTCATGTCCCATCCTCTGGATGTTTGGACGTTGGCTGCTGTATGTGTGGCGTTGACTCCCACACAGTGTCCAGGCATCAAGGTTTGATTGGAATGCTAGGCAATGACTTCCACGTACTACATGGCCCGCCTACCCACGGAACCATCTTGGTCTGTGTCAAGTGCTCACTTAACCACGATTGCTAATTCCCTACGTGCGATAACTTCCAGCCGCGCAGCCAGAGGCCCCAGCAGTCAATGGGGGTTATGATTGATTGGTGGGGCAAATGGGCAGGATCAGGGGTTGCCCCCAGAATGGGGTTGGGATCCACGGGTTGGGATCCAAGGGTTGGCACGTGGTGCCGTGAGCGATTGTCCCCCTAGTTGCCCCCCCGGTGCCTCAATGGCGGCTTATCCCTGTGGTGGGTTGCCCACCCCCCACCAGCACCCCCGGATACTTTGCCTGTGAGCAAAGGTGGCTACTCCCCTCCTTGGCTCCCCATGGAAGCTCTTCCATCAGGTTCACATTTTTAAAAAGGACTACTGATTGGCGCCATTGTGAGCACTTGCTGGGGAGGCCGGTTAATGACAGGAGGCCATTGGATGACAGGTGGCTCTTGTTAATTGTATGGAAATGGGGCTTTAGTGATGATAATTGGTTTCACGCCACACTACGGCGAGAATCCGAATTTGCCTACAGGGGAGCAGGCCGGTGTGGTCGTCGGTATTAGGGGTATTACGGTACCTCGGTTGGAGGTACCTGATGCTGTAAGATCATTGGTGAAGCCTGCCTGCTGGTTCCGCCCAGTAAGGCGGAGTATACGAGTCTGTGTTTCCCTAGCTGCTGCATTCTGTACCTGCGCTGCTGGGGAAACATCTAGTTCAATAAAGCCTTCAATTGTCCTACAATCTCGCTTCGAGAGTTATTGATCGTGCATCAATTTATTGAACTAGATTTGAAGAATGGAGCTCCGCATCAAGCCGGAGTGTCTGCAACTTCTTCCCCACGTGGCAAACTCAGCGGCGATCTTTAAACACTGGCTGCTGCGTTTCAACGGATACATCAGGACGGCCACAACTACACCCATGGAGGACCAGAAACTGTAAGTTCTCCACTCAAGGGTGAGCCCAGAAATCTACATGCTCATCGAAGACGCGGACGGTTTCAAGGCCGCGATGACCCTGTTGAAAGGACACTACATCCGCCCAGTAAATCAGGTTTACACCCGACATCTTCTCGCTACCAGACGACAAATTCCGGGGGAATTGCGAGATTAATTCTACAGCGCACTGCTGGTACTAGGTAGGAACTGTGACTGTCCGCAAGTTTCAGCCAACGACCGCACAGAACTTTTAATCCGGGATGCCTTCATTGCAGGTATCCTCTATTGCTGTCATCTCAGATCCACCAGCGCCTGCTGGAAAAAGAGGCGCTAAGTCTCAAGGAGGCACGGGCCCTCGCAAGCTCCTTAGACGTAGCCTCCCGCAATGCCCAAGCGTATGTCCCCGACCGCTTGGCAGCCCCATGGGCACCGTGGACCCAACCTGCAGCCGATTCCGACGCATCCCCCAACCCCCCCCACAAGCGTGTGCCATGCCGCTGCCAGGTAACCCCTGGGAGTCCCGATGTTATTTTTGCGGGCAAGCCAAGCACTCCCGGCAACGCTGCACGGCCCGCTCCACAACGTGCAAGGGCTGTGGAAAAAAGGGGCATTTTGAGGCGGTATGCCAGGCCCAGGCGGTCGCCGCTGTCTCCGGGGGCGAAGCGGGGCCGCCTCCATTATTCTCATCACAGGCCATGTGCAGCCCGTGGATGCCGCCATCTTCGATCCCGCGAGCCACGTGCAGACCCCGGGCGCTGCCATCTTGTTCCCCAGAGACCACATGCGATTCATGGGCGCCGCCATCTTGCCCACCCCCGGCCATCTGCAACCCGTGGGCGCCGCCATCTTGGCTGGAGTCTCAAGACCCAGATTCGGATGACCGCACACTGCCCAAGGAATCCCACCAGCTTCTGCCATGACTCGCCTCGGCGACTCTGGACCAGTCTCGCCCCCGAACACTTTTAACTGCTACGACGACGGTACTCATCAACGGACACAAGACATCGTGCCTGATTGACTCCGGGAGCACAGAGAGCTTTATACACCCCAACACAGTAAGGCGCTGCTCCCTCCCTATACACCCAGTTAACCAGAGAATCTCCCTGGCCTCCAGGTCTCACTCTGTAGAGATCAAGGGGTACTGCATAGCTAACCTCACAGTCCAGGAAAGAGAGTTTAAGAATTTCCGACTCTACGTCCTCCCCCATGTAGCGCTAACAATTATGCTCAAAGATGAGAGACTAGTACAATTGAGGCTTTATTGCTGTGTGATGCTATTCCTTCATCTGCAACTGTAGACTAGGGTCTGAGTGACTCACACGCATATTTATACACAAGCTCCCTGTGGGCGGAGCTAGCCGGCAGGGGCTTACCGGAAGAATCTGTATTACAGGTACAGGCATACATCCCCCTACTGCAAGTACACATAACTACAGTGGTTATATCACCACATTCACCCCTTGTAGAAAATGAGTCCGGCGTGGGTGACGTGTAACTATAATACACGGGGGGAGAAAGGGGCGTGGGCATGGGATCGGCACCTGAGAGAGCCAGGTCCCGGAATGAAACTGTGTCCTGGCGGCCGTTGGGGAACTCTACGTAGGCATACTGAGGGTTGGCGTGGAGAAGGCGTACTTTGTCCACAAGGGGTTCCGCCTTGTGGTGCCGGACATGCCTACGGAGAAGGACTGGGCCCAGAGTCGGGAGCCACGTCGGGAGCGACACCCCGGATGTAGACTTCCTAGGGAAGGCAAAAACACGTTCATGGGGTGTACTGTTAGTTGCGGTGCACAGTAGCGACTGGATGGAATGGAACGCGTCAGGGAGGACCTGCTGCCAGCGAGCGGCTGGGAGGTTCCTGGACCGTAGGGCCAGCTGGACAGTCCTCCATACCGTCCCGTTCTCCCTCTCTACCTGTCCGTTTCCCCGGGGGTTGTAGCTGGCCGTCCTGCTGGAGGCAATACCCCTGCTGAGCAGGAAATGACGCAGCTCATCGCTTATGAACGAGGATCCCTTGTCACTGTGGATGTAGTCGGGGAAACCGAACAGGGCGAAAATGGAATCCAGGGCCTTGATGACGGTGGCAGATGTCATATCCGGGCATGGGATGGCGAAGGGGAACCTAGAAAATTCATCGACCACGCTAAGGATGTAGGTGTTGCGGTCGGTGGAGGGAAGGGGCCCTTTGAAGTCCACACTGAGGCGTTCAAAGGGGCGGGACGCTTTCACCAGGCACGCGCGATCTGGCCGGTAGAAGTGCGGCTTGCACTCGGCACAGATCTGGCAGTCTCTGGTGACTGTCCGTACTTCCTCGACGGAGTAGGGCAGATTCCGGGCTTTGATTAGATGGTACAAGTGAGTGACCCCCGGATGGCAAAGGCTCTCGTGCAAGGCACGGAGCTGGTACACATCGGTGCTGATGAGGTACACATGAGGGGGCGCATGCGGTCAGGGTCGGGCCCCAGTAGTCCGTTTTGGACTACGTAGCCGAGGATGGCTAAGCGGTCTGTGCGGAACACGCACTTCTCCTTGTTGTACGTGAGATTAAGGAGAGCTGCGGTGTGGAGGAATTTAGAAAGGTTGGCATCATGGTCCTGCTGGTCATGGCCGCAGATGGTGACATTGTCGAAGTACGGGTAGGTAGCCTGCAGTCTGTACCGGTCAACCATTCGGTCCATTTCTCGTTGAAATACCGAGACTCCATTCGTGATGCCGAAGGGAACCCTAAGAAATTGGTACAGACGACCATCTGCCTCAAAGGCAGTGTAGGGACGGTCCGATTTATGGATGGGGAGCTGGTGGTAGGCGGATTTCAGGTTAATAGTAGAGAAGACCCGGTACTGTGCAATCTGATTGACCATATCAGAAATGCGGGGGAGGTGGTACGCGTCAAGCTGCGTGTACCGGTTGATGGTCTGGCTGTAGTCCACGACCATCCTGTGCTTCTCCCCGGTCTTAACCACTACCACCTTGGCTCTCCAAGGGCTGTTGCTGGCCTCGATGATACTCTCCCAAAGCAGCCGCTGGACTTCGGACCTGATGAAGGCCTTGTCCTGGGTGCTGTACCGTCTGCTCCTGGTGGCGACGGGCTTGCAATCTGTGGTCAGATTGGCAAAGAGCGAGGGAGGCTCGACCTTGAGGGTCGCGAGGCCGCAAATGGTGAGGGGAGGTAGGGGTCCGCCGAATTTGAGGGTGAGGCTCTGGAGATTGCACTGGAAATCCAGGCCTAGTAAGAGTGACGCGCAGAGGTTGGGGAGAATGTACAGACGGAAACGGTCGAATTCCACGCCCTGTACAGTAAGTTTAACCAGGCAGAAACCCCGGATCGGGACAGAGTGGGACCCGGAGGTGAGAGAGATCTGCCGGTTGGCGGGATGGACCGCAAGGGAATAGCGCCTTACCATGTCCGGGTGGACAAAGCTCTCGGTGCTCCCGGAGTCGATGAGGCAGGAGGTCACGTGGCCGTTGATCAGCACCGATGTGGAAGAGGGTGCCAGGTTGCGAGGACGGGACTGGTCGAGCGTAACGGAGGCGAGTAGCGGGCGATCGGGGTCGAGTCAGATGAGTCCGACGAGGAGCGGTAGCGACCCGTGTCTCGTGGCCCCGTCCCGGGGGAGGACAAAATGGCGGCATCTGGAGTACCTGTGGGTAAAATGGCGGCGCCCATGGAGCGCACGTTGTGGGGTCGGGACAAAATGGCAGCGCCCATGTAACGCACATGGCGGTGGTGGATGAAGATGGCGGCGCCCATGGAGCGCACGTGGTGGGGGCGGCGAAAGATGGCAGCGCCCACTGATCGCACGTGGGGTCGGGGGAAGCGGACGGCGGGGCCCATTGAGCGAGCGGTTGAGGCGAGGGGACCGGGGGGCGCGATAGCGGCAACCGTCCGGGGCTGACACACCGCTGCAAAGTGGCCTTTCTTGCCACAAGCTTTGCAGGTCGCGGTGCGGGCCGGGCAGCGCTGGCGGGGCTGCTTCTGCTGACCGCAGAAGTAACAGTGGGGACCCCCAGGGAGCGCGATGCGGGGAGCAGTGCAGGCGTAGTGCTCAGGGGAGGCTACTGGGGGGGGGGGGTCGTTTGCGGGGTCTACGAGGGGTAGGACGGGTGGGCCTGGGGGACCGTTTGCGGGGTCCACGAGGAGTAGGACGGGTGGGCCGAGTGGCTAGCAGAGTAAGATCGCGCACTACGGGAGACGGCCGTCATGGAAAGCGCCAGGGCCTTTGCAGCCGCGAGGTCGAGGGCGGCCCCTTCCAGCAGTCGTTGCCGGATGGGGTCCGATGCAATGCCGCTAACAAAGGCATCGCGCATGAGTAGGTCAGAGTGTTCCGTGGCTGTGAGGGCCCGGCAGTCGCAGTCTCGTACCAGAGGTATAAGGGCCCTCCAGAAGTCCTCAATTGACTCACCCGGCTGCTGGACGCGAGTTGAGAGTTGATGCCTCGCAAACAGGGTTGTTCGCCGACTGTGCATAGTTCTCCTTGAGCAGTTCCATAGCTGTGGTGTAGTCAGTCGCATCTCAAATTAGCGGAAAGACACTGGAGCTAAGTCTGGAGTACAGGAGTTGCTTTTTCTGAGCCTCCGTCGGGGGAGGGTCCGCTGAAGAGATGTAGGTCTCAAAGACTGCAAGCCAGTGAACAAAGTCTTTTCTGGTGTGAGGCGACCAGCTGCAGATGGTCAGGCTTGATTCTGATGTCCTCGGTGAACGGAAAATCACACAGCAATAAATTGTAGCGCTAACAATTATACTCAAAGACGAGAGACTAGTACAATCGAGACTTTATTGCTGTGCGATGCTATCCCTCCATCTGCAACTGTAGACTAAGGTCTGAGTGACTCACACGCATATTTATACACAAGCTCCCTGTGGGCGGAGCTAGCCGGCAGGGGCTTACCGGAGGAACCTGTATTACAGGTACAGGCATACATCCCCCTACTGTAAGTACACATCACTACAGTGCTTATATCACCACACCCCACCTCTGCGCTGCCACACTCCTGGGATTGGACTTCTAATGTAACCTCCAGAGCTTAACCTTTACATTCGGCGACCCTATACCACCCCTTACTGTCTGCAGTCTCGCGACCCTCAAGGTCGACCCGCTTTCCCTTTTTGCAAACCTCACCCCTGATTGCAAACCCATCGTCACCAGGAGCAGACGGTACAGTGCCCAGGACCAGACCTTCATTCGGTCGAAAGTCCAGCGGTTACTGAAGGAAGGTATTATCGAACTAGCAACAGCCCCTGGAGAGCTCAAGTAGTGGCTGTAAAGACTGGGGAGAAGCACAGGATGGTCATCGATTATAGTCAGACCATCAACAGGCATACGCAACTCGACGTGTACCCTCTCCCCCGCATATCTGATTTGGTCAATCAGATTGCACAATACAAGGTCTTTTCCACAGTGGACCTTAAATCAGCCTACCACCAGCTCCCCATTCGCCTGGATGACCGTAAGTACACTGCATTCGAAGCAGATGGGCGGCTCTACCACTTCCTAAGGGTTCCCTTCGGTGTCAAAAATGGTGTCTTGGTCTTCCAACGGGAGATGGACCGAATGGTTGACCGGTACGGTTTGCGGGCCATGTTTCCGTACCTTGACGACGTCACCATCTGCGGCCATGACCAGCAGGACCACGACATAAACATCCGCAAATTTCTCCATACCGCCAGTCTCCTTAACCTGACCTATAACAAGGAGAAGTGCGTATTCAGCACCGATCGTCTAGCCATCCTCGGCTACGTAGTGCACGATGGAGTCATAGGCTCCAACCCCGAATGCATGCGCCCCCTCATGGAGTTCCCCCTCCCACACTGTTCCAAGGCCCTGAAACGTTGCCTGGGGTCTTTTTCATATTACGCCCAGTGGGTCCCCAATTATGCGGACAAGGCCCGCCCACGGTTTTTCCCCTGTCGGCAGAGGCCCGCCAGGCCTTCAGTCGCATAAAGGCAGACATCGCAAAGACCACGATGCATGCAATCGATGAATCCCTTTCTTTCCAAGTCGAGAGCAACGCATTTGGCATAGCTCTGGCGGCCACACTCAACCCGAGGCCTTCTTTTCACGCACCCTCCATGCCTCCGAAATCTGCCATCCCCAAGCCATAGTAGAAGCTGTGCGGAGGCATTACCGGGCCGGCAGGAGATTCACGCTCCTCGCTGACCAACGGTCGGAAGCTTTCATGTTTGATAATGCACAGCGGGGCAAGATAAAGAACTATAAGATCTTACGATGGAGGATCGAGCTCTCCACCTACAACTACGAGTACTTGTATCATCCCGGGAAGCTAAACGAGCCTTCTGATGCCCTATCCCGCGGCACATATGCCAATGCACAAGTGGACCGACTCCGGACCCTCCATGATGACCTCTGCCACCTGGGGGTCACTCGTTTCTTCCATTTTATCAAAACCCGCAACCTGCCCTACTCCATCGCAGAGGTCAGGACCGTCACCAGGCACTGCAAAATCTGCGCCGAGTGCAAGCCGCACTTCTACCGGCCAGAGAAAGCGCACCTGGTGACGGCTTCCTGCCCCTTTGAACGCCTCAGCATGGACTTTGAACGCCTCAGCATGGACTTCAAAGGGCCCTTCCCTCCACCGACCGCACCACGTACTTCCTGAACGTGATTGATGAGTACACCCGGTTCCTGTTTGCCATCCCCTGTCCGACATGACCGCTACCACTATCATTAAAGCCCTCCATAGCATCTTTACCCTGTTCGTTTTCCCCACCCACGTCCACAGCAATAGGGGGTCCTCCTTCATGAGCGACAAACTGCGTCAATTCCTGCTCAGCAAGGGCATTTCCTCAAGCAGGACGATCAGTTGTAACCCCCGGGGAAACGGGCAGGTAGAGAGGGAGGATGGAACGGTCTGGAAGACCGTCCTACTGGCCCTACGGTCCAGAAATCTCCCAGCCTCCCGCTGGCAGGAGGTCCTCCCTGATGCACTCCACTCCATTCGATCATTACTGTGTACCTCGACCAACGAAACACCTCATGAACGTCTCCTTGTCTTCCCTAGGAAGTCCTCCTCCGGGACCTCACTCCCAACCAGGCTGGCAGCTCCTGGTCCCATTCTGCTCCGCAAACACGTGCGGGCGCACAAGTCAGACCTGGTGGTCGAGAGGGTACACCTCCTTCATGCTAACCCTCAGTACGCCTTTGTGGTGAACCCCGAGTGCTGGCAGGATACGGTCTCCCTCCGGGACCTGGCGCCTGCTGGATCCCCACCCACACCCCCCCTTCCCAACCCCACCCACCCTCCCACCGGTGCACCCCACGGCTGCCACCCCCTGGAAGGGGTCCCAGGGGGATCAGTCCTTCCACTGGTCCCACCCAGGGGTGATGAAGCTGAAGAAGCCACGCTCCCGGAGTCACGGCTGCCTGAGCTGGCGCCTGCATCACTGCCAAAACTGCGACGATCACAGAGGACAACCAGAGCCCCCGATCGACTAATAGCTTAATTATGAAATGTACCTGTAAATAAATATCTGTAAATAATTTGTGTGACATGTAAAAGGCAAAACACTGTACCACCGACAGGTACCGCCGTAACCTCCACCACTGTATAACGCGAGACCACCACCCCCGCCGGACTCTTTTTTTTAACAGGGGTGAATGGGGTAGTCGGTATTAGGGGTATTACGGTACCTAGGTTGGAGGTACCTGATGCTGTAAGATCATTGGTGTTGGATGTCTTGATACTGTAAGATCATTGGTGAAGCCTGCCTGCTGGTTCCGCCCAGTAAGACGGAGTATAAGACTCTTTGTTTCCCTAGCTGCTGCATTCTACACCTGCGCTGCTGGGGGAAACATCTCGTTCAATAAAATCTTCAATTGTCCTACAATCTCGCTTTGGGAGTTATTGATCGTGCATCAGCCGGTTGCATCTCAAACTGTTTGGTGCCTGGCACAGTTCCCGCTTTTGGCCTCTCCCGCTATTCACTGGCCTCGTTATGTTTGAGAGCGAGTGTAACGAGGCCGGACGATCATGCCCAAACTGTGTCCTTGTGTTGTTCCACTTTGCAGTTTGTTTTTAACTGTGTAACCCTGTACCTTTTCCCAGAATGATGGAACTAAAGGTTCAGTGTAATATCTATCATCTAATGCTGCCCAAACAGCCCTCTTCAGCATTTAAATTGCCAAGCTCTTTAAATTAAAAAAGTTTGCTGTTGAAAGAAAATCACTGCTGATAATTTCACTAATAGTCTTAAGTGTAAGGGCGATCAGTGCTGCATGACTGATTCTACAACCTATTATTATCACAATGGTGGGTAGATGGGCTCTAAGTTTACCATTTGATTGGCACCTCCAAGTAGTTATAAAGTCTTTGTTTTCATTAGGATTAAGCACTTAAAGTAAATGTGTGTTTTGAGAAAGCATTAAGTATTTGAAATAAGTTAACTATTGAATGGATATGAGCTGGAGTGAAGTCCCAGAACATCGAGGCAATTCTATTAAACAGCCTGCCTCCATCTTTTTTCTGAGGATGGCGCCCATCTCCCATTAACACCAGGGGCGAACTCTCCAAGCTGAAATCGCGATCGGCGCGGGGGTGGAGAATGGGTGTTGATGCCGAAAACCGGCATGGCGCTGCTCCCGCGATTCTCCGGTTCCCGAAGAATCGCCGCTAATCGCGTGGGCGGGTAAGGGACCATTTACAGAGGCCCCCCAGTAATTTGCCAAGTGTAACTGGCCGAGTTCCCGCCGGCATGGTTCTAACCACGTTTTGCCTGTCGGGAACGGTCGGTGATGGCTACAGACTCGGACACGGCCGCCCTGGTGAGGGGTGGGGGGATCCTTCATAGACCTCCCCTCAGGGGCGGCCAGGCTAATGATCGGGGGCCACTGATCCACGCGCGTGATCTCGGGGGGGGGGAGGTCTTTATTTTCGGGGCCGTTCCGTGTTGTGAGTCCGCCATGTCGCGCGGGTGGCCGCTGAAGGCCACCTCCATGCGCATGCACGGACTCCTGTCCGGAAGTGCAGGGACCTTAATCGGCAGGCAGAGCCGCATGGAGTACTCCAGGGCCCTGCTAGCCCCCTTCAGGTTGGAGTTTTGACATAGCCCCATTATTGGAGAATCCCTGGGAGTGAAAATCCAATATCCGGAATACTTTCCCCCCCACATAGATCCCCATAGATCACAGAAATCCTGGGCATTCTTTGTTTCAGGCTCATTACAGGTTGCTCTAAGGAGTATTAGCAATGTAAATCACTTTGCAATTCTGCAAACATTAAGGAGGTGGCTGATGTATATGGTCAGAGCAAGCCGTTTCATCAATTTTTCATGCACAACGAGAAAAAACAGGAGAGGTTTTGGTTTAGTTTCCAGATTACCGAATTTATCTTCCCATGTGTTCCTCCACAGGATAATAGAGCCATATTTCCACTTGATCAATGTGTAGAATATTTGTAAACATATTCACAACTTTATGCAGGTGAATTCCTGCTTCCCATAGTGAAGCTTCTATTAAATAGCAGTTAATAATAATAATCTTTATTGTCAGAAGTAGGCTTACATTTACACTGCAATGATGTTACTGTGAAAAGCCCCAAGTCGCCACACTCCAGCGCCTGTTTGGGTACACAGAGGGAGAATTCATAATATCCAATTTACCGAACAGCACATCTTTTGGGAGGAAACCAGAGCACTCGGAGGAAACCCATGCAGACACAGGGAGAACGTGCAGATTCCACACAGACAGTGACCCATGCCGGGAACCGAACCTGGGACCATGGAGCTGTGAAGCAACAGTGCTACCCACTGTGCTACCGTGCAGCCCACATGGTCACCCCTGCAGGGAAAAAACAGGTGCTTCAGCAAGTTAAGAGCCTGGTAAGAATGAGGACTTATAGGTACAGAGGCTGCTGTTGGTCTATATCTGTGACTGAGACCTCTAAGTCATCCTCTGATTAAGGATGCCTTTGAATATTATCCAATTCACCATTTGTATAAACACCCAAACACCCTCCAAACACCCTTCCCATAAATTAAGCCTTGATGTACAAAATTTGATATCTATCGTGTGCAGTGCTAAGTATATTAATTTTGCTACCAGACAATATGATATGCAATATTATTACATGAACACTTTCTGAACACCATGAGGTATGGGACTAGCACTGTATTACGAGTAAATTGTGCTTAATTCTGTTGACTTCTGCCTGCTTTCTCAGCTGTGTGTCTGGTGTTATTCTGGCAGCAAATTGGCATGTGTGTATCTCCATTCTTTTTGAAGATTGGACTTCAATTAGTAAACCAGAAAAATAAAAGACAACATATTGTTCTTGCTGTGATGGCCAATTAGGAAACAGAAAATCAACAGTTCAGATGAAAACAAAACTACAGATGGATAGCAGTTCAATCAAAAAATGTATTAGTTATTTCTGGCATTTCTACTTTGATTTCAGATTTCCAGCATTTGTCTTTTTTTTGGTGCTGTGTATGCCTGCACAGTGGTTCACACTTCTGCCTCACAGCGCCATGGATCCGGGTTCGAATCTGGCCCTGGGTGATTGTCTGTGTGGGGTTTTCATGTTCTCCCCGTGTTTGCATGGGTTTTCAACAGGTGCACCGGTTTCCTCCCACAGTCCAAAGATGTGCACGTCCGATGGATTGGCCGTGATCAATGCGTGGGCTTGTGGAGAGAAAGGGTCAGTCGAGTGCTCTTTCAGAAGGTTGGTGCTGACTCGATGGACCGAATGTCCATCTTCTGCACTGTAGGGGATTCTACAAGTGAGGTTGTTGAGATTTTATAGTGGACAACCTCTGCACAACTACACATACTGTTTCCCCTAAGAATATACCATTTGTAATCTTGTCCCAGATTTTACAGGGTGAATCTCATTTCAACTGACTTTTGATAAGGTATTTAAAATCTTTAATTCATTGCCGAAACTGCAGATTATGCAGCTCCAGCAAAGGCGAATTTCCTTGAAGTTTGTGCTGTCCACACTGTCATTCTCCCTGCTAATGCTGTTTCTAATAAGTGAAGTGGGAGGGGAGGGAATGAGTTTGGGAACCTGCTGTAGGGAATGAAGTAAATTGAAAGGGTGTGTCGGATTGTAACTGAGTGGGGGCTGGGTGGGGGGAAGAAAAAGAAATGGCATCAACCCACAACTTCCTTCCAGAAGGTTGGTGAATTGTTTCTGCAAACAAACTGGCCGTTGCAGAGTTGGACCTTGGAGTGTAGTTGGCTGTTTGAGTAGTTGTGGCTGTGAGGTGCTGGGTTGCTGCTTCCTGAGGGTGTGTGTGAGGGGATCAGCGCTGCAGCTGTTGGGGAGGCGTCCGCAGCTCCGGTGAGGTTAAACCCGGGAAGCAGTGTTTGTCGCTACCCGGTGCCTTTCCCCTCGGGTGTCTCAGCCACATTGTTGATCTCTGTGCTTCGGCCGCTCTCCCTTTGCCACCGGGATCCGGCCGTTCGCGTCCAATACGCGGGCGGAGACGGATTAAGCGAGGCCGCTGCCCCACTGACTCTAGGCCGCGTCGATCGTGCATTTCTCATTGAGTAAATCGTCTCCTTGTCGGGGGTGACGCTGATCACAAACCCACTCCAAAAGAGTGGGCTGTGAGATAAATCTCATTAAGTAACCCACAGTGAGCGAAACTGGTGCCAAATGAGTAGGAAAGGAACTAGAACTATTGCTGGCTAAAGTAACACAGTCAATGTATACTGATACAATGTACTATTCCTGGAAACGACATTCTATTAAAACTGACTCAGCCATGCCAGCAAGTCATCTGTTGTGACACTACATTGTGCCAGACAGTAAAGGCACGTTCACCAGTGTTGCTTCTTTTTCATGTTTGCCCATATGTGGCAAGATCAAATTAAACTGGATTGAGATGGTAAATGTTCTGTACTGAATGTACTGCTGAGGACGTTTTTTAAAAATTAGCTCATCACCTCAGTTAAATCACACCTGTATGATTGAACTGTCGGCTTCAACTCTGATTTGGCAATATTTTATTAATATGCACATATTGTATCAAACTGTTCTCGGCTGGGTCACTGTCTGTGTGGAGTCTGCACGTCCTCCCCGTCCAAAGATGTGCGGGTTAGGTGGATTGGCCATGCTAAATTGCCCGTAGTGTAAGGTTAATGGGGGGATTGTTGGGTTACGGGTATACGGGTTACGTGGGTTTGAGTAGGGTGATCATTGCTCGGCACAACATCGAGGGCCGAAGGGCCTGTTCTGTGCTGTTCTATCTAAAAGGTTGACTGAAGAGATTTTTTTTGTCACATTTTTATTTGGACTGCCTTCATTTGCAGGGGAATAGTTCCTGTTTTTGAACAACTCAATTGTTTTAATGTCTTGCGTGGCCTTGAAGATTTGTTATGGATTGTGAGGGAAGCAAGTTGAAATGCTTTATTTTACACTCATTTTGGTGACTAATACCTGAGTTAGGGTTTGCTGGTTGTTACTGTTTAATAAGAAGTCTTACAACACCAGGTTAAAGTCCAACAGGTTTGTTTCAAACACTGGCTTTCGGAGCAGTGCTCCTTCCTTCGGAGCAGTGCTCCGAAAGCTAGTGTTTGAAATATACCTGTTGGACTTTAACCTGGTGTTGTAAGACTTCTTTCTTTGCTCACCCCAGTCCAACGCCAGCATCTCCACATCATGTTACTGTTTAGTCCTTGGCCTGGTTCGGCTGCATGACAACAACCTGTTGGTATATCACAGCAGTTGTGCTGAAACAGCACGTCATATGAATGACTTGGAAATATTACTAAATATCTTTCTGATAAAGTGAAATGCAGGCTTCAAATATATTTTAAATATTTATTAAACTTGCTTAATCATTTGTCAAAACTCTGAGATATTTACATTGTCACCTCCGATTTTGAGTTTGCATTATATTTAAGATTCAGATGCTTTGTTTATTCTTCCCCCTTTCCAAAAACTTTAATCTCTCAGCTATTAAGATGATTTTTTAAATTTTCACTTAGTTTTTACAATTGACATAGTTATTTTTGTCATTGATGTGGCTTTCCCACTACTCCGTTTCAACAACTAAATGGATGGTGATATGTTGTGCTGTAGTCTGATTAGTTAACTAAACTCTTGACAAGTGCCCTTCGTTAGCTCCCCAAGTATTACAAAAGTGGATATTGAATTTTTCAATCGTGAACCAATGCTCATGTGTCAAGTTGACCTGTATTCTCTTCTGGCTCAGTTGGTGATGAGCTAAACAAAACAAAGTAAACCTGTATTTGGAATTCCGAACACAGATTTATCAGTAAAAAGTGTACATATTGTTGTCCTACTTGCAGCCCTGACCCATGCCTTCAGTTGAGATTGATCTTCTAATCAATTAATTATTATCCAAGATTGGGCCTCAATTTCGTGATCTGAAACAGATAATTCTTAAAGGACTTCATAGGGCAGATGCTGATGGGATATTTCTTCTGGTTGAGGAGTCCAGAATACAGGGTCACACACTTGAGGAAAAATGAGCTAGCCATTTAGGACTGAGATACAGTGAAATGTCTTCTTTTTTATAGTCTTTGGAATTATCTACCTCAGCGGCTGTGGATGTTAAGTTATTGGATACATTCCAGACAGAGGTCAAAGATCTTTAGAACTTCTGTGGTATACTCCTGTTAGACTGTTTAAAAAAAAAAAAGAAATGTGACATTCAGTTGACAGAACTGCGCTACAGATTTCATGTTTTTAACAAAAACAAACTTCATTTTATATATGGTGAAATGCAAAACAAGCACCACTAAATTAATATTAGAGGTGGACAAAAACTCATGCTAAACCCGGCTCTACTTTTTACTCCCTCACTTATAGAACATAGAAGGACACCATTCGGCCCACCAAGTCTGCTCTGACCCACTTAAGCCCCCATTTTCACCCTATCCCCATAACCCTCTTAACCTTTCGTTTTGGTCACTAAGGGCAATTTATTATGGCCAATCCACCTAACCTGCACATTGTTGGACTGTGGGAGGAAACCCACGCAGACACAGGGAGAACGTACAGACTCCGCCCAGACAGTGACCCAGCAGGGAATCAAACCTGGGATCCTGGTGCTGTGAAGCCACCGTGCTATCCACTTGTGCTACCCTGCTGCCCGTGCTTATCTTACTAAATCTTGAAGACTATTTCACTTATACTAGTAAAACCCAAAAGATAAAGTTCTCCAAATTTCACTCTGACTTCTTCTTGGTGTTCCAGCTACTTGTTGAGGTACTAGATTTTTTTGTGGTACTTTCATTAGCTTTTCACCTCCCAATTTATTTATTTCCCTCATAACTTTGGATTCCACAGCTCAAGCACGGGCCTCCCAGTGATGTAAAACTTCAGATGGTCGATTTTACGTTGGTAGTGGGCGAGAGCAGATTACCCACACCCTGACTTAAGTCAGTTGGCATCTCACCGACATGAAACTTGGCCACCCTGCAGTTATAATATGCTGGGGCAACCTTAGTCAGTGCTGTGTGGGATTTCTGGTCCTTGGGGCCAATCTGATTGGCTGGCAGCTCTGCCTTCCTACCAGCATCTGAAGATAGTGACCACTGCTGAGATGTACAATCAGTCCCCAAGAAGAAGTTAAAATGCCTCCTAGACTTCAGGCAAGTTTGAGAATTTTGGGAGGACATGGATGGTAAATGCAAATTAACTACCTTTTTAATTCCAAAGCTTTCCTTTAATTCTGGGCCCACATGAATAACTCATACTTTACTGAAATATACCAAACATCATGTCTCTAGTTCTTCAGCTAAGTAAACCCAACCCACTATTCTATGATCTTGCCTTGCTTGCAAGTCGTTATTGTCCCAACCTTTTTAAGTGTAAGGAACTCCCAGTTTATTTGAATTGCATTTACTTCAGGATTGTTTTTACCAGTTACTCAACAAGATCTCTCTTTTCCACATTTAAAACTTTAAACAGTCAAAAACAGCAGTGCTGCCTCGCATCACCAGGGACCCGGGTTCGATTCCAACCTTGGGTGACTGTTGGGTGTGGAGTTTGCACATTCTCCCTGTGCCTGCGTGGGTTTCCTCCCACAGTCCAAGATGTTCGTTAGGCTGATTCGCCATGCTAAATTGCCGATTTGTGTCCAAAAGGTTATGTGGAGTTACAGAGATAGGGTGATGGTATGGGCCTAGGTAGGATGCTCTTTCAGAGGGCCGGTGCAGACTCAATGGGCTCAATGGCCCCTGCACTGTCTGTATTCTATGATATGAATTATGAACAAGATATTCAAAACAGAGGGTGTTAAGGGAAATGGAATAGTGTAGGAAGGCAGAATCAAATTGGATGTTCAGCTAGGCTTGTGTTGAATGGTGGAACAGACTGAAACCTGAATAGCCTGTGTCTGCCCCTAATATTTTCATAGAATTTACAGTGCAGAAGGAGGCCATTCGGCCCATCAAGTCTGCACTGGCTCCTGGAAAGAGCACCCTACCCAAGGTTAACACCTCCACCCTATCCCCATAACCCAGTAACCCCACCCAACACTAAGGGCAATTTTGGACACTTAAGGGCAGTTTATCATGGCCAATCCACCTAACCTGCACATCTTTGGACTGTGGGAGGAAACAGGAGCACCCGGAGGAAACCCACGCACACGGGGAGGATGCGCACTCCACAGAGACAGTGACCCAAGCCGGAATTGAACCTGGGACCCTGGAGCTGTGAAGCGATTGTGCTATCCACAATGCTACCGTGCTGCCTGCAAATTTCACCATCTGCAGTGGTGGGATGTTAGAATGAAACTGAATTTGTTTCTTTCCTTGGCTGCCATGTGCTTGTCTATAACATAAATGTCCAGCAATTTAAGATGATAGCACCGCCATTTAAACAATTCACAGACTGAACTCAATTATCCATTATGGATCTGGCTATAAGTTGTTAGTTGCAATACTAGAGATGAGAAAGCTATCAAAGATTCCATAAAACAAATACAAACAAGTCTCTGCATTAATTCACATAAACATATAAATCTGTACTTTGGCTGAAACAAGTCCCAGATGCCTATTCATTTACCTTTGCCAGCTCAAATGAAATTTACTTTTTTATCAGGCTTTGAAATTTGGCTTTTCACCTACCCTTACTCTGCCCCCAACTCCATTCCCACCAGGATCAGGCCCTGAACAATGCTTCAGAGGGAGCTTTCAGTACTTTTTTAAAAAAGAAAATATACATTATAAATATGTACTTAATGGATTTTAAGGTGGTCCATTGCAACATAATATGGCAGAATTTTTCATCAAGATGGAGAGTGAAGTAGTCGATTCTGAGACTAGGGACCTGAATCTTAATAAAGGAACTACGATGATATGAGGTGTGATTTGGCTTTGATCGATTGAGGAATGTTACTTAAAGGTATGACAGTGGATAGGCCATGGCAAACATTCAAGGAGTGAATGGGGAACTGTAACTATTGATTATTCCTGTCTGGCACAAAAGTAAAATGGGAAAAGTGGCCATTCCATACTATAAGAGGGAGTGCAGCAAAGGTTTACCAGACTGATTCCTGGCATGGCTGGATTGATTTATGAAGAGAATTTGAGTCCGTCAGGATTGTATTCGCTAGAGTTCAGAATAATGAGGGGGGATCTTACAGGACTAGACAGGGTAGATGCAAGAAGGATGTTCCTGATGGTGGGGGAGTCCAGAACTAGGGGTCATAGTTTGAGTATAAGGGGTAAACCTTTTAAGGACTGAGGCGAGGAGAAGTTTCTTCACCCAGAGTGGTGAGCCTGTGGGATTTGTTACCACAGGAAGTAGTTGAGGCCAAAACATTGAATGTTATCAAGAAGCAGTTAGAAATAGCACTTAAGAATCAACGACATGAGGGGAAAGTGGATTAGGCTATTGAGTTGGATGATCAACCATGATAATGAAATGCGGATCAGGCTCAAAGGGCCAAATGACTTCCTCTTGTCCCTATTTTCTATGTTTCTATGTAACAGATTAGGATATATTTTTTGCCATTTTTGAGCAAGTACCAGCCAGAGCCAGCAACAATTGCTTTTGGAATTGCATTGCTAAATAAGCATCCAATAGCCATCAAAGCCACTGATACACACTTGTAGAAGTCAAAGTACTTCAATGAAAATACAATTTAACTAATTCAATCACTAAACCTCAGATGTCTCGTGCATTACTTTATACAATAAACAGTGTATCCGTCAACTCAATTCTGAACAATTCTGGGGAGATCTGTGACTATGTTACAAAACTAGAACATCAAGCATGAATTTTAGTCTGACTAGAGCTTCACTCTTTCTATGCCATACTTAAAGGAAATGTATGAAGAAACAACAACAAAAAAACAGCTCTGCAGCAGTGCAAAACACGTGTGCCAGAATGTCAGCATCATAATTCATCTTGTGTGAATGCAAATATTGTACATTGAATGGCAGCGTATGTTTGTAACTTTAACTTAATACACCATCACAATTTACTTGGCCGTTGTTGTCGTCCACTGCCCCTTGATTGGAGGATAATGTCTACTCGGTTGCGGGTTTTTGCCAGGAATT
This sequence comes from Scyliorhinus canicula, assembly GCF_902713615.1. Lineage (NCBI taxonomy): Eukaryota > Metazoa > Chordata > Chondrichthyes > Carcharhiniformes > Scyliorhinidae > Scyliorhinus > Scyliorhinus canicula. Next base: position 105,793,356 of record NC_052158.1, read on the forward strand.
GAACCGGCTGTACCAGATGCACAGAACTTTGGGCAATGGGGCAGATTGCCCAAGAGATACTGAGATCTGGTGTGCAAGATTTGTTTCCTTCTCCTCTCTGCTGCCGTTGTGCCTCAACATGAAGATGTTGTGACTCAAAGCATGATGTAGTTTGATGGACAAGTTGTTGCCATTCTGAACAACTGGTAGAAAGCTTCTCCCAGTCATTCAGATCAATGGCATTACACTCCCAAGGAGAGCTTCAGAGTGTCCATGAGGTGTTTTCTTTGTCCACCCCTGGCACATTGGCCATTTGTGAATTGAGAGAACAAGACCTAGTGGGGGATATGCTTTTTGGTCATCCGGACCCGGTGTCCAGTCCATTGAAGTTGCTTTCAGAGGAGTTTTACTTGATTACTTGTTGGCCACAGGAAGGGCACTAACGTTTGATGATAGGCCTTCCATTGAATCGATAGTATCCAGCAGAGGCATTGCTGATGTAATTTCCCTTACGCTCTTAGGTGTCTCTGGCATCCAGTCTAGGTCTCATTGCAGTACAGGAGCAAGGTGATGCCAACTGCTCTGTTGTCTCAGAGTAGTGAAACATTAGGTAGTTTGAAGAAGGCTAAGCTGGCACAGCTGATCCGGTGTTGGATCTCCTCATCAATTGTAACCTTTTGAGCGAGGTGGCTGCTATTCCCTGCCATGGCAAGAAAGAAATAACACAACAGCTTCCACGGAATTATTCATCTCCTTTCTTGAGGATAGTTACTGTTGTCATGTTATTTAAGTTAGGGTGGAGGTAAGAGGCAGGGGAGTTACTTTTGCTCCTAATTGCAGAGGATGAGTGCAATGAGTTTTGATGTGAGCAAAAGCCCACCAACTTTGAACAGCCCAGTGTGAATACAGTAAGGGCTGCAGGCTTGGTTGTTTTCATCCATTGGGACCACCTTGTGTAACTTTCCCATCAATGCCAGTGGATTCATGGCTTCTACCACAGGGTACTGGGGATAGCCTGAAGAGTAACAGCTGCCTCTGTGGATTCACAGTTCCGGATTTGTTATAAACGTTCTTCCCAGCTGAATGGCATTATCATCTTTAAGAAGGGAGACACCATCTGAAATGAAATGAAAATCGCTTATTGTCACGAGTAGGCTTCAATGAAGTTACTGTGAAAAGCCCCTAGTCGCCACATTCCGGCGCCTGTCCAGGGAGGCTGGTACGGGAATCTAACCGTGCTGCTGGCCTGCTTTAAACGCCAGTGATTTAGCCCAGTGAGCTAAACCAGCATCTTGAGTGAAGGAGATTTTGTCCATTTAACTTTAGTCTATAGATGGCCTTGGTGGCTTCAAAAATGCTTTGCATATCATGATGGTCAGCATATTGTTAGATCTCTCGGGCTTTTTATTCACACCATATGCCTAATGGCAAATCCAGAAGAAAAAGGACAGCAACCTTGAGCTGTTGAAAAGCTGCTTTTTGACTTGCGACCTTGGGCTGTTCTAACTATTCACATATTTCAGCTTCATTTTCCATGAACAAGCCCTGGTGACAATGATGATGAAACCCAGTGGTCTTGCCAGAGGAGTCCAATACAGATGACTTCATTCAATCCTATTGTTCTGGAATTCAGTGAGATGTGTGAATATTTTCCAGATTGGTTATGAATTGCTATTGGAATCCATCTCTCCATTCGGGCTGCATGGTGGCTGAGATATTGATCATCTTCCTCTTGGACTTTTGTACCTTGTGATGTCGTGGTGCAAGGTAGATGTATGGCTCCGATTAGACAATTCAATGATTGGTCCAGCAGGCTTCAGCAATCTCCCACATCGATCGAGCCATACATACATGACTTAGATCTTTGACTTGAACATTGACATAAACTGGGAGGTGCCAATGCGTTGATCCAGGATGCCTACATCTAGTTTTCTATGTGTCCTTTAGGTGGAAGAAGGCGCTGGTTATAAAGAGGCCATGCTGAGCTCACGTTTCCAGCAGGACGATGCCATTTGTATTGACTCTTCCCACCCCAGTTTCCCCAATATTTCCACTCTGTGCATCAGAGTCACAGCCAACCCTAACATTAGTGTTCCCTAAAAGGATGATCTTTCCATCCAGGTCAAAATAGAGGTTTTGCTTAACATCTTCATTTGCATCAAGGGTTGGGGTATAAGCACTGATGGCAGTGGCGTATTGGATACGGCTGAACTGTAGGTGAAGTATTGTGAATCTTGTATAAATTGACAAGTTCTGGCCTGTCATGATATGCAAACATGCAGCTGATGAACACATAGAATAGGACATGACCAGTGAGCAGTCAGGACACTCAGGGGTGGTATCTCACTCTAAAAGGGATGAGGCACTCACATCCTGCCTCTTTCAACAGACCAACATCTACAGAGTGAGACAAGGTGTATCCTCAGCATCACACCCCAGCATGTGGCTGAGAGGAAGGCTGGTTCAGTTAGACTGAGTTACTACATTTAGATTAGCAGAGAGTCGAACTCATCGAGAACTATGCTAATAGTTCAATAAAAAACATTGAACTCACTTCAAAGTCTGAAGCATCGTTTACTCAAAACTGCATCTAATGGCAGCTTGTATTATTCCAAATTACATAACACCAACAACGCTGTGCACCCATACCCATAATCATATTCCAGGTGACAAAACCAACCCAGCGGACATGATGGTTGATGTCAGCCTTTTCTTTCCATTAGAAGGTGTATTCACTGCTTGTTTTTTCAGCTGCCCCGCCCCAGGAAGGTGGGGTTCACTGAGGGTGGTGATGCTAATTTGGAGTGTTAATAACTCACGTGATAATTTGCAGACAGCCACTCTTGAGATAATTTTTAAGTCTTCTAACATTCCAAGTTGCAAAATTTAAAAGTTTTCTTTATCTGACCACTGTTATGATCATTGGCCCGAAGTGGTTGATAGAACATAGAACATAGAACATAGAACAGTACAGCACAGAACAGGCCCTTCGGTCCTCGATGTTGTGCCGAGCAATGATCACCCTACTTAAACCCACGTAACCCGTATACCCGTAACCCAACAATCCCCCCATTAACCTTACACTATGGGCAATTTAGCATGGCCAATCCACCTAACCCGCACATCTTTGGACTGTGGGAGGAAACCGGAGCACCCGGAGGAAACCCACGCACACACGGGGAGGACGTGCAGACTCCACACAGACAGTGACCCAGCCGGGAATCGAACCTGGGACCCTGGAGCTGTGAAGCATTGATGCTAACCACCATGCTACCGTGAGGCCCTAAAGGACCTGATGGCCCTGATGGCCGTGAGGCCCTGATAGGATCCAGTTAGAGACCAATATCGGTTTGTTTAAAGTAGACAAAGTTTGAGATTCAAGATACTTGCTAATGGAATAAAACCACAAGACTCCATAGGTTTTGAACAAACAAATATACACTTTGCCTTATCTTTCTAACTTTTTACAATATCTAAGTTGTACTCTTGCATTCAGGGTTACTATGAGGCACACATGAATCAACAGGCAAACTGTGGTCAAACAGACTACATTGTACAAAATATGACACAAACTAAATCAGATTCCATGGATTTCTCAACAACTCACCCAGACCTGAGAGTCAACCAATCTCACCAAAACCTTCTCTCTCTCACGAGGGTTTCCAATCTTCACCTTTTGAAGGTCTAAACTGGGGACTCTCTGCAAATGTTTCTCTAACTTGGATGGCTTCAACAATGGCCCACTTCGAAGGGTTTGAATCTCAACTATCTAGATTCTGTTCCCTGATATACGAGTACATTCCCGCATCAATTTCCAAGCTCAATTTTAACACTTTGGCCGCACTGAGTAGAACACTACTGCTCCAAAAGGGTACCTTTGACTCAATGGCCCACAGCACAGAGTAATCAACCTTTTACCTCTTTCAATACTGAAGGTTTTTTCTGAGATTGGTTGGATTGCCAGGACTTCCCTTGAGCCGGCACCTCATAAAGTCTGCTAACTGCAGCCCTTTTCATGCTATTTAACTTAACTGGGACCCCTTCCTGTCTCTGTCCTCGTCCCATGTTTAGGACCCTTTTGATACTGAAACTGACTCCTTCAGTGCTGCTGTTCAGTGATCCTTGAACTGATTTGGCGACCTATCAAAACACTCCCAAGGGGGTCCCACCTTTGTGACTAGGCAGGAACAGATGTAAGAAGCTGTGGAACATCCTGTAATTTAAATGTTAAAATCTCCATAGACTGCAAGCTGACATAACACAGGGACACACAGACAGAATGGATTTCATAACAACGCAAAGATAGGTTTCATGCAGGGTGTGATTCTCCAACCAGGATGAAGTCGGACAGTTTATTTTTAATACATGTTCGCTAGCCACCACCTTTTTGGGGTGAGCAGAGGGTACCCTGAAGAGGACTGTTCAATTACATGTGCTGCTGCCCAAAGACATCTCTGTCCCAACACAGGTTTCCAATGACCTTAATGCACCTGTTGCCAGTATGTAGATGTTTGACTGGGAACTCCGTTTCAGAGCCCTGTCCGCGTTGGTAATTTTCCATCACCACAGGACTTGACAAATAGACCCTGGTAGAAGCGTGTGCATAACTTTATTGAATGTTGGGACAGAGGTGAGCCATCACTGTCCACATAATCTTGATGGATCGGTGGTCAGATTTCAGTGATTTCAAACTATGATGCCAGAACCATCTTGCTTACCACTGCAGCCGCCTTCAGCCTTAACAGTTGGTGAGTCACACAGTTGTCCTTTGCCTTTTCCACCTTTGAGGATTATACCGCATTTTGCCTGGCACTTCCTCTGTCCTTACAGTCATGGGGTGACTCTGTTGAAAGCAAAAAGCTCCTGTCAGCATTGCTCAAGGGAATGTTGATGTACACAGACCTCGCCACCATGCCAAGATGGTGATCCATGGAGAAGAACTCACACATGATGTGAATTTACTTGGTACATTATTCCTGACCTTATAAAACACTGACTTTCCATCACTTGCACCTTGGGAGATGTGCATTGCTGTTGATATATTAAAAATATGCACTTTCATGTACTTGTAAATGTCACACTTTCATGCTGTAATATTACACTTTTTTTTTTGTTATCCTTTTACCAAAGAAACACTGCAGTAAATGCAAGCTGTAGAAGTAGAAATGTGAAGCGAAGAATAAGGCTAGAAATTCTTAATGACTAGTAAGGACTAATAAAAACAATCAATCCTGAGTAACCGGGCAGGAAAATAAATGAATCGCTTTAAATACTTAGAATAAAGCTGCTGTAATGTTTTTCTTGGCAAATAAGCATTTTATCTAATGTACATGTAATGAAATGGTATTAAGAGGTACATATTTCACAACAATATGATAAATGTAACTCTAAGATTGTCTGTCTTTCAGTACTCTTGTTCAAGGTTATACATGGTGACCTTTGTCTCTCAAAAAAATTGTGTCTTTGAGCTTGATTATTTTTGTCCCAGAATTACAACATTCTTAGTACAAGGCTGAGCATGTGCAATTCACATGCTTTCCTAGCGTGAATCAGTGGGAGTTTGTCAGCCCAAGTGTTAAAGTGCTTCTCTGCAGTCTTTTAATAGTATCTGGTTGGTTGATTTTCTAGTATCGTCTTCTGCTGTCGACTCAATGTTCTACCTTGGAGCCCTTTTAATTTACCCTGCACCATCTGCCTTATGGCCTGGAGCAAAGCGTCTGTTGGGCAAGGGGCAGGTCTAACCATACCACAGTTTATGTTTACAATTTGAAAACAAATATCAGGTTTGCAATTACAGTTGTGGGTGATTGGAACAATAATTATTTGTGGATCGTAAGAGACTGGAAAGTTGTTTTTGCATATCAACCTTCAAAAAAATTAAATGCTTTTAAGACAATTAACTTAAGTATTCCTGGAAGCTTTATGTTTGGCTGGGGGAATTTTTGCTGATTAAATATAAATTTTACTGAAGCAACCAAAGTTTTTACTTATTACCATTGTAGATTTTCAAAGAGAGAAAAATTGAATTAGTATATTTATGCAGCTGTCCTTTTTGATGTTTCCACAACCATGATATCCTAGCATTGCTGTGCCCTTCAAAATACTTAAACACCCTGAGACTTAATCCAAGTACTTTCACATTCCAGGCCTCCTTCGCTGTACCTGCAATTTTCTGGTTGTCTCCAAAGCAGACAAATTAGTGGTCATGGTATTATGTCTTGCCAAAATAAACCCTGCTATGGAATTTTCAACTCACCAGAGATAATGCTACGGGAAATTTGATAATTCTTGCAACAAAGTTTTGAGTTGTGTTGTAGAATGTCCCTGTGGCTTTTCAGCAGTGTGAGTTTTGATCTGTTTACAGAACTCATAACGATTGATAGAAAATTTGTAAAAATTAAATACTGTGTCTGTATGATATCCATTCATGGCATCTATGGCGTGGTTTATCGAGAAGAATTAGGAAAAGGCATGTGCGTCTTAATTTTTAAAAGCTTTTTATTTTTTGCTCTTTTTCAATTTATTGTAGAAACCTGGGCAAAATTGAAGATTGGAGGGAATGTAGAAGAAACTTTTAAAATCCTGACTTTTGCGAGTCACAGCATTGTGTCTCCATTTTTAAAATGTTTCGGTGATAATTTAATTTCTTGATCAAGATGACTGAGAATGGATTTTATCGATTTCATTTAAAAGTAGGGAAATGTTAATGAGTTTCAAAAGTGCTAAATCAATTGAATTAATCTGTTGACTACCAAGAGCTAAAGTGGTGGTTGGTTGGAAGCATCATTCATGTAAGTGGATTTATCCTGGGATTCTGTCATTATAGATAGATTGTTAGATGTCATGATCTGGATAAAACAAAGCAGGTGCCGTATCCCTCACTTGGACCCAAATTTACAGGGGGTTTAAGCAGGTTTGTGGCTGAATCATCGTCCTTCATTATTTACAATGTTTTTTTGCAGTTTAGTCAAGTCTAAATTTTCACAATTTGGTTCACTCCCTGGGACTTAAGTGCTTAAATAATGTTCAATCTTGTCATAAATTCCCATAATTATGAATATAGTCTGATGTTTTTGCACATGTAAATATTTGCCTCATCTTAAGCTCGTTTTCAATCTTATAATGGCTGGTTGATGGTTTGCCATTTCCTCAGTACAGACAGATTTACTTGATATATAGAATTAGAAGTAAAAAGCAAAACCAACATCGGGCAGGATTTTCCGCACAACCCGTTGGTGTGTTTTGCGGCGGTCGAGCGGCTCTCCATTGGTCGGCAAAAGGATCCTCTGGTCCCGCCATTGCTAATGGGGTTTATAATAATCTTCACTATTGTCACAAGTTGGCTTATGTTAACACTGCAATGAAGTTACTGTGCAAAGCTCCTAGCTGTCACATTCCAGTGCCTGTTCGGTTACACAGAGGGAGAATTCAGAATGTCCATATTACCCAACAGCACATCTTACGGGACTTGTGGGAGGGAACGGAATCCCCAGGAGGAAACCCAAACAGACACTGGGAGAATGTGCAGACTCCACACAGACTGTAACCCAAGCCGGGAATTGAACCTGGGACCCTGGCACTGTGAAGCAACAGTGCTAACCAATGTGCTAACGGGCTGAATGCACCCCTCGCCACCAATAATACTGTCGGGTGGAACCAGAAGATACCGCCGGCATGAGCGTCCAAATACCTGTGGCCACTGTGGGGGAGATTTCCTTTTCCTGTTTTTGGAGGGGTGGAAATAACAGTATGGGCCGAAAAAATCCCAAATGAGTCTCAAAACAGCTTTTATGCTGGATCTCTTGGATCAATCATCCCTGCTACCCACCAATGACATAACAGGAATCCAAACTTTGAAAGTCGGGCTGCTCATTTGAATTGATTTAAATATTATTATTATTAGGCCTTTATGCCTGACAGTTACCACCCCCATTGGATTGTCCATTCAAGTTAGCGTGAGGACATACTAATTCCAATCACGGAGGTCCCCCACAATGTGTACCTGGCGGCCAGAGGTGCACAGGGGAGTACAGCTCTCGGGGAAGAGAGTTCCTTGGCGAGGGGAGGCGGAGGTGGAGGCAGGATGGCTTCAACCACATTCTTACTGCCGCTGCATCACTCGGCAGAAATGTGAGAACATTCCACCTGTTATTAATTACGTGTACTAAAATATGAAAATTGGTCTGTGCATCCTTTTTGACTTGTCATAGTGTTTATTGAACTTGGTTTTTTTTAATAAACAATTTTATTGAGGTAGTTTTTGGCTTTATAAACAGTTACAGACATCATCAGAAAGAAAGCAAAAAAGGCAAAAATGTGCAAACATCCACGTACTTTCAATACTTCCATCGTAACATATTGCACAAGCCCGCTCCCCTCCCACCGGTACTACCCGCCATATTTTCCCACCTACTCTACTCTACTCTACCCCCCCTCCCCCCCACCCCCCTGCTGACGCTCACTCTCCCGCAAAGAAGTCAATAAATGGTTGCCACCTCCGGGCGAACCCCTGCACAGATCCCCTCAAGGCGAACTTAATTTTTTCCATCCCCAGGAAACTCGACATGTCCGCAAGCCACCACTCAGTCTTCGGGGGCTTTGAGTCCCTCCACGCCAATAATATTAGTCGCCGGGCTATCAGGGAAGCAAAGGTCAAAACATCGGCCTCTTTCTCCCCCTGGACGCCCGGGTCTTCCTAAAACCCAAAAATTGCCACCCCTGGACTCATCACCACCCTTGTTTTTAGCACCTGGGACATGACCCCCGCAAATCCCTCCCAGTACCCCCTCAGCTTAGGGCATGCCCAAAACATGTGAACATGGTTCGCTGGTCCTCCCGCGCACCTAGCGCATTTGTCCTCTATCCCGAAAAATTTGCTCATCCGAGCCACCGTCATATGGGCCCGGTGAACGACCTTAAATTGGATCAGCCCGAGCCCAGCACATGTCACGGTCGAATTTACCCTACTCGGGGCCTCTGCCCACAGCCCATCCTCCATTTCCCCGCCTAGCTCCTCCTCCCATTTAAGTTTCAGTTCCTCTGTCTGGGACCCTTCCTCCCTCATGAGCACCTTATATATACCCGAGACTCTGCCCTCCCCTTCTTCCCTCCTAGAGACTATTCTGTCGAGGATCCCCATTGGCGGGAGGCGTGGGAAAGATGGGACCTGTCTACGAACAAAGTCCCGCAACTGTAGGTATCTAAAATCATTTCCCCTTACCAACCCAAATTTCTCCTCCAAGCTCCTCAAACTCGCAAAGCTCCCTTCCAGGAACATATCACCCACCCTTCCCGCCCCTGCTCGCCTCCATACTCGGAACCCCCCATCCATACTGCCGGGGGAAAACCAATGGTTGTCGCAGATTGGCGCCCAGACAGACGCCCCCATCTCCCCCACATTCCTCCTCCACTGGCCCCATATCCGCAGGGTCGCCACCACTACCGGGCTGGTGGTGTACATGGCCGGCGGCAGCGGTAGAGGAGCCGTGACCAGGGCTTCCAACCTGGAGCCCCTGCACGAAGCCGCCTCCACCCGCTCCCAAATAGACCCCATACCCACCATCCACTTCCTTATCATAGCGATGTTGGCCGCCCAGTAATAATTGATCAGACTCGGCAAAGCCAGCCCTCCCTCGCTGCGGTTCCTCTCCAACATCGCCTTCTTCACCCGCGGGGATTTTCCCGCCCAGACAAAGCTCATGATCAGCCCGTTAACTCTTTTGAAGAAGGACTGTGGGATAAAGATCGGGAGGCACTGAAAAATAAACAAAAATCGAGGGAGGATTGTCATCTTTACAGTCTGCACCCTCCCTGCCAGCGACAGCGGGAGTGCATCCCATCTCTGAAACTCTCCCTTCATTTGCTCCACCACCCTGGCCAAATTTAACTTATGCAGCCTGCCCCAGTCTCGTGCCACCTGGATTCCCAAATACCGGAAATTTTCCTCAACCAGCCTAAACGGTAGCCCTCTCAATCTGTTCTCCTGGCCCCTTGCCTGGACCACAAACATTTCACTCTTGACCGTATTTAATTTGTATCCTGAGAACTGGCCGAACTTCCTCAGCATTCCCAGTATAGTTCCCATCCCGGCCACTGGGTCCGACATGTACAGGAGCAGGTCGTCTGCATAAAGAGAAACCCTGTGTTCAACCCCGCCCCTCACCACCCCCTTCCAACCCTCTGCGGCTCTCAGCGCAATCGCCAGCGGCTCTATGGCCAGCGGGGAGAGCGGGCAGCCCTGTCTGGTCCCTCGGTACAACCTAAAGTACTCCGACACTTCTCTGTTGGTCCTGACGCTGGCCCTCGGGGCCTGATATAATAATTTGATCCAATCCCTCCCCGAACCCAAACCGTCCGAGCACCTCCCATAGATAGTCCCACTCCACCCGGTCAAAGGCCTTCTCGGCGTCCATTGCCACCACTACCTCCACCTCTCTACCCGCCGGGGGCATCATTATCACATTGAGTAATCTCCTCAGATTGGCCGCCAGCTGCCTACCTTTCACGAACCCCATTTGATCCTCCCCAATCACCTCCGGTACACAATCCTCCATTCTACCCGCCAGTATCCTGCCAATGAGAGTACCTGCCCATTATCCCTATTCTCTCTTCCCTGCCTCTCTCAAATTTCTGAAAAAGTCAAAAATGTGTGTTCAATTTCATGAGCAATCTCGTGAGAGAATTTATCAAATGTTTTATGGAAGTCCATATAAATAACATCCATCGACAATCCCCTGTTCACAACTTCAGCACATTCTTCAAAACATAATTCAGTGAAATCTATGAGGCACAATCTAACTTTTACACATCCAGGCTGGCGCTCTCCGATTAGCTGGCAATTTTCAAGATCTACAGTCACCCTCTCCTTATTGTCAGCCAATTTCCTGACAATGGGGTAGGATAACTGGTCTGTAACTCATTGGTTTCCCTCTGTCACCTTTCTTAAATAACAAAGACAAGTTCAGTTTTCCAATCAAAATGGATGGTTTCTGAATTAAGAGAATTTTAGCTGATTATAGTTGGGGCATTAACACTGTTCTCACCTACTTCCTTTAAAATCCTGGGATGGAAACCATCTGGTCCTGGGGATTTGTCACTCTTTAGTCCCACTATCTGATCATTATTGTTATTTCGCTACACTAATTTTGGTGCATTTCTGTCCCTATTTATAATAATCGTTATTGTCATAAGTAGGCTTACATTAACAGTGCAATGAAGTTACTGTGAAAAGCCCCTTGTCGCCACATTTGTTTCCTTTGGATTTGTGACAGACTGACTTCTTGCTTTACTGTAAACAATAACACAAAGTAAACATTTGGCATTTTTTTGCCATTTCCTTGCTTTCATTGACAATATCATTGCTTCTGGCCACCCTCTTTTCCCCAACAACATTTTATTTTGTGTTTGTTTTGATGTACTTGCTAGTTTTTCATTCTTTGTTTCTGTGGCTTTTGCTGTCACCCATTGCTGTTCCTTGTATTTCTCCCAATTTCCAGGATCTGTGCTAGTTTTTTGGAATATTTGTATACTTTTCATTTTTGTGTAATGATGTATCTTGCCTCTTTAGTGATCTGTGGCTACAGACCTTCTTGTAAACACAAATATATTTATAAATGCATTTGCAAAGCAAGAAACTGCAATATCCTTTTGGGCACCATTTGTCCTTGGATGAAAGCATGAAGACAATTTCAAACTATCCACACAGTAGTTTTGTGAAATCTAGTCGAAGACATCTAGTCAAAATTGCGGGCAATTTTCAGTTTTTTAAATTTTTCATAACTTTAGTCAAGCTAGCAAGCATCTAGCCTAACCTGAAATTCTGTTGTGAAAGCAGCAATTTGCATCTCAGCGTCATTGCGTACTTAAAATTGACAACACGTAATTATGTGCTGAACCTATGGAATGGCTTCCTCATTTTTCCATACACTTCAAAACAGAAACCAATGTGCAAAATATAATTGCAGCAGTATTATAATGTTGATATATTGCACGTATGATTGATGTACTGTAGACCTGGATCATTTTGTTATGAAATGAAACTGTTTGCAGAGAATTAATATTTTAAATTTTTTTTATTTACGATCGTTGGTTACAGTAAGTAAAATGTCTTTGAGATTAGGGACAAGATTCTCTGGACTCCCCGCAGCGTGTTTCTCGGCATTGGGAGGTGGCACGTTGTTAGTCAGCGGCGGGATTTCTGGTCCCGCCGCTGTCAACTGGATTTTCCATTGACTCCACCCCATGCCACAGGGGAAATCCCATGGTGGGGGTGCGGCATCGGCACAAACAGCCGGATGATTTGGGCCGTGATGTCCCTGTTTCCTGAAGTACATTCGAACTGGTCATCAGGCTTTTGGCCTTCTATTCAAATATCAGTGCTCCTTGCCAAATTTTCCTTTTATAATACATTTGTGAAGAACCTCGAACATTTTATTCTAGTCAAAGGCACTATATAAACATGTTGTTGGGATTAAGTTCTCTGTTGCATGCATCATTGGAAGGATATGTTTTTATATAAACCCTCGTATCTGTGAAACTATAATGTGCAGCGCTTAGTGGGGCACTTGCCGGCTGAATTCATGTTATTCAGCAGACTATAATGTCATGAGACTAATGTTTTTTGGTGTTGCATTGGTGGTTACCTTTGATTGCAACTGAAGCACGTGATTGATTATTGAACTGAGACCTTTGTTGAGAAATTATTGTTCCTGTTTAATAAATTACTATGTGACGAGAGCAGCTGCTTGCATGCCGGGGGATTTTGAGAACGTGAATTTTGTTGGATTGAGTGTCCGAAGGGAGTGTCCGTACTATGAAGGGAATAGAAAAAGGTGAAGCTGAAAGGATCTGAGGGGAACAATGGATTCTGTACTCTGTCAAATTACTGTCAAGGGACGATAAATGGAATTAAACATTCTATTGTTAATTTGGTTGAGTGTGATGGGATTGAGGTATTTGGTTGTGGCAGTGGTGCAGATGTATTGTCACTGGACTAGTAATCCAGAGGCCATGGAATCAGTGTCGATTGTCCTTAAAACCCATCTGGTTCACCAATGTCCTTTAGGGAAGGAAATCTGCCATCCTTACCTGGTCTGGCTTACTCCAGAATCCACAGCAATGTGGGTGATTCTTAAATGCCCTCTGAAATGGCCCAGCAAGCCACTCAGTTCAAGGGAAAATAGGGATGGGCAATAAATTCTGGCCCAGCTAGCGACGCCCATACCCCATGTGAGAATTTAAAAAAAAAAGACCACACCTCCAGTATTATGTTCAGTTTTGGTCAGTGAGGCAGAAAGGGATGTATTGAAGCCATAAAGGCAGTGGAGAGAATCTTCATGGCCTGAACCCAAGAGATTGGTTTAGGAGGAAAGATTAGAAAACATTTGTTCAACTTGCAAATGCCCTTCAAATGAGATCAAATTCCAACAATAATGACAATTTGGAACTCTAATTCAGTTTATGTGAGGGTATCAACATACTAACATAAGGAGACATAGGTTAAAACTGGAGTAAGGAAAATTAGGTCTGATGTATGCAAGGATTTGAGTCCTTAATAGGTTAGTTCAAATGAAGCAATGTGTAAGTATTTTCGATCAGGTCCCTCAGATGGGCTGGATGGTGTACCTATGTTTGTATCTGACTTGGTGCTGTTTCTTCCTTCAAACCCCCCCCCACCACTCCCCAATTGACTTTGACATGATAAATGAAGAAAGGAAGTAAAAAGGATATGTATTTGCTTGTTTGGTGATAGAACCTGCATTTCACTTTCGGTTTTAATGATAAAGATACAATACCTCAGTAAGCATTCTGATAGTGTGATTAAAATAAGAATAGTTTGATCTTAACCATATTTGACATTGGTTAAAGTAGATTTAAGATCCACTAAATATGAATGATGAGTGGGTTGAACATACTTGCTCGAACCATCAAAAGGGCCTTATTTCACTGAGGTAAACTTGACTATCTGGAGTTTTGATATTTCATCACTACAGTGTTTTATAATTCGTATATTTTCAGGAAATAATTTTATATTTCTTATTTTTTACTTCGTATGTAATAAACTAAAACTGATTGTTCGTAAACTCTTTGAATCAGTGAATAGCACTGGGAGTAATTTCCCTGGCTGGAATACGGAGTTGAAAACCTTGTACTCTTTCAATAATAAGTTAGTTGAAATGAAGCATTGTAAACTCTTTGAATCAGTGAATAGCACTGGGAATACGTTCCCTGGCTAGAATACTGGAGTTGAAAACCTTGTACTCTTTCAATAGTAAGTTAGTTGAAATGAAGCAATGTGTAAGTATTTTACATCTTTGCAAGAGTGGAATAGCGCAGAAATATTCCAAGGGCTTCCTTTTGTTACACCCCACAAACATTGCTGCAGGGTTACAGAGGAGACTCCTTTTGATTTGTTTTCTGAATTGTTTGTAAAATATCTGAATGTGCACCACATGTGGAATAGCACTGTTTTCATCAAATATAATGAGGAAAATAGTCAGCACCATTTGTTTTTTCTCAGCACAAATGTGCCAACAATAATCCACAACTTTTTGGAGATGGGGCATTTAATCAGGCGCCAGGGGCTATTCACAGTAACTTCACTGAAGTATTAATATAAGCCTCCTTGTGACAATAATAAATATTACTATTATTAGTATTTAAAACATTTTTTAAAATTCTCCTCTTTTTACACATTTTATCACACATTTTGCACCCACCAACAATGAACAATGAGGAGTAACGAATATAATGTCCATCCCCCAAACAACAGCCCGCATGTTAACAGAAACAAATAACAAAAAGGAATCAGGAATCACCCATAGTTACCATTAACGCATACGATCTCCAAGCTCTTTCCCCCTCCCCTTCCCCCCACTAATGTTCGATGTTATCCAATTCTTGAAAGTGCAAAATGAATAACGCCAATGAATTATAGAACTCCTCCATCCTTCCCCTCAGTTCAAACTTAACCTTCTCAAGAGTCAAGAATTCCAACAGGTCCCCCCGCCATGCCACAGGGTGGAGAGGCTGCTCTCCATCCCAACAGGATCTGCCTTCAGGCGATCAACGAGATAAAGGCTGCAACCTCTGCCTCCGCTCCCGTTTCCAACCCCAGCTGGTCCGACACCCCGAATATGGCCTCCTGAGGGCCTGGGTCCAGTTTCACTTGTACAACTTTAGAGATTACCCTAAAACCCTCCTTCCAGTGATCCTGCAGCTTTGGCCAGGACCAAAATGGATGAACGTGATTTGCGGGGCACACCCGCAACATTCACACACACCTTCTATCCTCACCCCCTCAAAGAGTCGGCTTGTGCTTGGCTTTGTGGGGTGTGCTCTATATACCACCTTCAGCTGCATCAGCCCCAACCTCGCGCACGAGGTGAAGGCGTTCACTATCAGAGCACCTCACAACCGGAACTCCTCCTCTATAACCTCTCCCAACTCTTCCTCACACATTGCTTTGATCCCTTCCAGTGGTGCCTTCTCTTCCAAAATAGCCTCACAAATTGTCGACATTACCCCCTTCTCCAGTCCCCCTGTCGTCAGCACCACCTCCAGCAATGTGGAGGTCGGCTCCACCGGGACGTTCTGTATCTCCTTCCTGGCAAAATCTTGAACCTGCCTGTATCTAAACATTTCCCCCTGCTCCAGCCAATACTTCGCACTCAGCTCCTTCAATCCTGCAAACTGACCCCCCAAGAAACAAATCATTTTGTGTCTTAATCCCCTTCTCCCATTTCTGAAAATTTCTGTCCCACTTCACTGCCTCAAATCTGTGGGTGCCCCCCCCCCCGATCAGCATTTCCCTTGACCATGCCCCCAACCCAAAGTGTTGGCAAAACTGCCTCCAAATTTTCAATGAAGCTATTATTACCGGACTCCCTGAGTATTTCCTCGTGGCTATCGGGAGCGGTGCTGTTGCTAGTGCTTTCAATCCCGACCCCCTACACAAACTCTCCTCCATTCTGACCCTCTGGGAATCAACTCCTCTGACACAGCTCCGTACCTCCTCCACGTTCGCCGCCCAGTATTGTTTGTGAGGATATTCGCCTTGGGCTCCTTATATAATAGCTTTACCCAGTTCACAAATCTTGGTCCAATCCCAAACCGCTCCAGAACTGCCATCGGGTACCCCCATTCTACCCGGTCAAACGCCTTCTCGGTGTCCAATGCCACAACCACCTCTGTTTCCTTCCCTTCTGCTGGTGCCATAATGATGTTCAAAACCCTCCTAATGTTCGAAAACAGCTGCCTCCCTTTCACGAACCCCGTCTGATCCTCACCTATCACCTTCGAGAGGCACTCCTCCAGCCTACCCGGCAGTACCTTCGCCAATACCTTTGCGTCCACATTCAGATGTGATACGGACCTATACGACCCACGCTCTGTCAGATCCTTAGCTTTTTTAAGCAACAGTGAAATCGATACCTGCCCCAAGGTTTGTGGCAGCACCTCCTTCCCTATCGCCTCTTCAAACATCCCCATCATCAGGGGTGCCAGCCTATCCTTGAATTTTTTATAATATTCCACCGGAAACCCATCCGGTCCTGCCACCTTCCCCGACTACATCCTCCCAATCGCATCCTTTATCTCCTGCTCCACTATTGCTCCTTCGAATGTAGCCCTGTCCCCCTCCCCCAGCCTTGGGTACTCCAACCCATCTAGAAATTCCTGCATCTCACGGTCTCCCCCGGGTGGCTCTGATCTGTACAACCTCATAAAACGCCTCAAAAACCTTGTTAATCCGCTCTGGAGCCACCACCAACTTCCCTGCCCTATCCCTTACCTGAAGAATTTCCCTTGCCACTGCCTCCCTCCAGAGCTGACCTAACATCCATGTTTATAAACTGCACCCCTTACTCACCTCAGTTGGCGCATCGCCTTCCTGGTGGACAGTCGGTCGAAGCTCGCCTGTAGTTCCTTCCTCTTTTCCAGCTTCGCTGGGTCCTCATCTTCTGCATAACTCCTATCTACCTCCAACATCTCATCTATTACTCTCTGCCGCTCCAACCTCTCCTCTTTGCCCACCCTCGCCTTAAACAAAATTCCCTCCCTTCTTAAACAGTGGTGTTACATTAGCCACCTTCCAGTCCTCTGGGACCATTCCTGCCTCCAGTGATTCCTGAAAGATCATCACTTATGTCTCCACAATTTCCTCAGCTACCTCTTTTAGAACCCTGGACTGTCCATCCGATCCAGGTGATTTATCCACCTTCAGACCTTTTAGTTTCCCCAGAAGCTTCTCCTTAGTAATGGTCACTGCACTCACTTCTGCCCCCTGGTTCTCCTGGAGCTCTGGCATCCCACTGGTGTCTTCCACCATGAAGAATGATGCAAAGTAACTATTCAGTTCGTCTGCCATTTCTTTGCTTCCTCTTATTACTTCTCCAGCTACATTTTCTAGTGGTCCAAAGTCTATTTTTGCCCCTCTCTTATCTTTTATGTATTGAAAAAGTATCTTCCTGTCTTCCTTTATATTACTAGCTAGCACTCGTACTTCATCTTCTCCCTCCTTATTGCTTTTTTAGTTGTCTTCTGCTCGCTTTTAAAGGCTTCCCAATCCTCTGGTTTCCCACTAACCCTCACCACTTTGTCTGCTTTCTCTTTAGCCTTTATGCTATCCTTGACATCCCTCGTCAGCAATGGCTGACTTCTCTCTCTCCCCCCCCCCCCCCTTTACCATGTTTCCTCCTCCTTGGGATGAATTTCTGTTGTGCCTCCCAAATAACCCCAAAAAACTCATGCCATTGCTGTTCCACTGTCTTCCCTGATAGACTCCTTTTCCAATCAACTCTGGCCAGCCCCTCCCTCATGTCTTTGTCGTTATCCTTATTTAATTGTAATACCGTTACATCTGATTGCAGCTTCTCCCTCTCAAACTGCAGGGTAAATTCTTTCATATTGTGGTCACTGCTCCCTGAGGGTTCCTTCACCTTAAGTTCCCTAATCAAGTCTACTTCATTTCACATCCCCAAATCCAGAATTGCCTGTTCCCTAGTAGACTCTGTCACAAGCTGTTCCAAAAAAACATCTCTTAGACATTCCACAAATTCCATTTCTTGGGATCCACTACCAACCTGATTTTCCCAGTCCACCTGCATATTGAAGTCCCTCATGGTTATTGAAATATTGCCTTTTTTACATGCCTTTTCTATCTCCTGATTTATTTTCTGCCCCAATCCTGACTACTGCTCGTGGGCCTGTACATAACTCTCATCAGGGTCTTCTTACCCTTGCGATTCCTCAACTTGACCCACAGAGATTCTATGCCTTCTGATCCTATATCACTCCTTGCTATCGATTTAACTTCATTGCTTACTAACAATGCAACCCCGCCATCTTTGCCCATCTGCCTGTCCTTTCGATGGGACATATATCCTTGGATATTTAGATCCCAGCCTTGATCCCCTTGCAGCCAAGCCTCTGTGATTCCCACAAAATTGTACCGGCCAATTTCAATGTGCGCAACAAGCTAATTTGCCTTGTTCCATATATTGCGTGCATTTAGGTACCTCAATCCTGCATTGGCCACCTCCTTTTTGACACTCTCCTCAGTCACTGTACCCCTGTTTGATCTTTGACTATGGCTTCTCTGCCTTACACTTTCCCCCTTACTGCTTTTAGTTTCTGGCCCTGTTTTACTTCCCTCCGACTTCCTGCATCGGTTCCCATCCCCCTGACACATTAGTTTAAACCCTCCCCAACAGTTCTTGCAAACAACACCCGCCCCCGGACATCAGTTCCAGTCCTGCCCAGTTGCAGACCATCTGGTTTGTACTGGTCCCGCATCCCCCAGAACCGGTTCCAATGCCCCAGGAATTTGAATCCCTCCCTCTTGCACCATCTCTCAAGCCCGCATTCATCCTATCTATCCTGACATTCCTACTCCGACTAGCTCGTGGCACTGTTGGCAATCCTGAGATTACTACCTTTGAGGCCCTACTTTTTAGTTTAACTCCTAACTCCCTGAATTCAGCTTGTAGGACCTCATCCCTTTTTTTTTAACCTATATCGTTGGTGCCTATGTGCACCACACCAGCTCGCTGTTCACCCCCCCCCCCCCCCCCAAATGTCCTGCAGCCACACCGAGACATCTTTGACCCTTGCACCAGAGAGCAACATACCATCCTGGAGCCTCGATTGCGTCCACAGAACCGCCTGTCTATTCCCCTTACGATTGAATCCCCTATCACTATAGCCTGCCATTCTTCATCCTGCCCTGCTGCGCAGCAGAGCCAGCCACGGTGCCATGAACCTGGCGGCGGCTGCTTTCCCCTGGTAAGTCATCTGCCTCAACAGTATCCAAAGCAGTATATCTGTCTTGCGGGGAGATGACCGCAGGGGACACCTGCACTGCCTTCCTACTCTTGCTCTGTCTTTTGGTCACCCATTTTCTATCTCTCTCAATACTTTTGACCTGCGGTGTGACCAACTCGCTAAACGTGCTATGCACAACGTCCTCAGCATTGCGGATGCTCCAAAGTGAGTCCATCCACAGCTCCAGAGCCGTCAAGCGATCTAACAGAAGCTGCAACTGAACACACTTCTTGCACGTGAAGGAGCCAGGGTCAGTTGACGTGTCCCTGAGCTCCTGCATCGCACACGAGGAGCATGACACGGGTCTGGGATCTCCTGCCATGTCTTAAACCTTAAGTTAAATTATCCAACTACAATTCCAAAAAACAAAAGAAAGAAAAAATAAATAAATAAATAGACAAATGAAAAGAAAAACTACTTCCCAGTCACTTACCAGGGATAAAAAGTATTTCCCCTCCACCCAGCTTTGAATTCCCACCTAGCTTCAAATTCCCAAACTCACTCTTCACTGTGCCTCACATGTGAATATATTGGAGAGAGTGCAAATAGGATTGCAAGAATGGTTTCAGGGATGAGAAACTGCAGTTTTGAGGATAGACTGGAGAGATTGGGACAGTTCTCCTTGGAGAGATGTAGGTAAAGAGGAGATTTTATAGACATGTTTAAAATAATGAGGCGGCTCAGCAGAGTAGATATATAAATAATTGAGAAGGCCCATATTTAAAGTGATTTGCAGAAGCAAATGTGATGTGAGAAAAAACCTTTTCACTGAATGAGTGGTTCGGGTCTGGAATGCACTGCGTGGAAATGTGGTGGAGGCAATTTCAATTAAGGCCTTCAAGAGAGTATTGGATGATTATTTCAATAGGAACAATGTTCAAGGTTACAGGGAAAAAGCAGGAGGATGTCACGAAATGCTACAATCCAAGATGATATAACTGGATGGGAAGGCCCCAGATTTGACCTGGCTCAAAAGACATAACTTTTATTTATTTTTTATAAAGTGTAGAGGAACAGAGCCACAGAACAACAAGAAAAAACATTTATGAAAGATGAACATTTGCATTATGATACAATACTCCTTTACTCTCCCTTTAGCTTAACAATGACACACAGATTTTAAGATTACAAAGTACATCTTAAGCTACAATGGTTTCATTGACAAAGTGCCTTTTAAGTACACTGGGGTACTTTGGGCCAATACACACACTCTGCTCTGAATGTTAGTGTCCACTGGTTTCTCCTCTCAATTCTCCCCGACCCCCCCCCCCCCCCCCCCCACTCCCAGAAGATTGTCACGCAAGAGTTTTCAAATTCCACTCCCGAACACACTTTAAAATGTTGTCTCATAAGTATGCTTTCCCTTAGTGGTTTGTATTCTGTAATCCTGGCTAGGTTTTCATAATGACACTTATAAACAAAGCTACTACTTCACCTTTTAACAGTGAATCCAATCCGGGTTTTAGAGTTTCTTTGTCTTTACTGCTGTACTCAATTCCTCAATTCCAAACCTGTATTAAAATGACTTCAGACTTTTGTATTATTTTTGAAGGCTGCTGTCCCACTTTAAATCTGGTTACTGTAATTGTCTCTTTAAATCAGAGCACTTTGTTTACTCTTTCTTGAATACTTCTGAACAATACTTTCGTCTCTGTTAATTTAACTACACACTTCTTGGATGTATCTCTAGTTTTCTTAATTAGCTGGATATTGTATTTCCAGCATCTGTTTTCTTAACCATTAATCCATGGTATTGCTTTTATTCCAGCAAACCTGAGAGAGATGTTCCCTATCTAGCCTTCTAAACCAATTACTTCCAGCAGAACTGCGCAAGTTCCCTTCTTTCTCACCTTGGCTTGGAAAGATGTCGTAGTTGGGGCCCATTTTGGATGCTGAGGAAAGCTCCTATCGTGAGGATAACAGCAAAAGCCCCTTTCCCCTACACCTAGGACGAAGCGCAGTTATGCTCGTCCCCAACTGCATGTGTCTTTTATTTATTCTTCATGCTTTAGCCCTCTCTAGGCACAATAGAAACACATTTGGAACTTAACACACACATCCAGCATGAATCTAGACTTTGCCGTCCCAGGCACAGAAACATTAAATTAACCCCACTTAAAACTATACCTTATTTCTAATGTTTACCGATACAAAGATAAATCCGTTAAACTAAATTTATTTTCCAACATTAAGTCATGATGCTCATTTGAAGAGCCGATGCAGACATGATGGATGAATGGCCTCATTCTGTGCCGTAACAAATCTGGGCTTCTTCAGAGGTCAGAATTGGAGGAATGCTCAGATATTGGAGAGTTGTTGTGCTGAAGAAAGTTACAGGGACAGGAAAGGGAAAGGCCAGTGAAGGATTTGAAAAGAAGAATGAATTTTTAAAATTGGGATGTTGCTGGACTGACAGCTAATGTAGGTCAGTGAAGAGCGAGCATAATGAGTGAAAAGGACTTGGTGTGAATTATGAGATAGGTGGAATATTTTTCGATGTCTTCAGGTGAAAGATAGGAGACAGGAGAGTACTGGAATATTTCTGTCCATACCTTAAAAAAAAAAATCCTAGGTTAAGGTTTCAGCAGCAGATGAGCTCAGGCAGGGATGGAGAAGAGCACTACAATGGATGATCTTGTTGATGAAATGGTTATTTAATCAGAAGCCCATCTCCTGTTTATTTCACTGAGTATTAGTGAAAGCCTAGATATTCTAAATTTAAACGAATAAAAAAAAACTCCCTGGGATTTGCAGTTGGTAGCACGTTCACCTTTGAATCACAAGGTCCCGGGTTCAAGTTACACTTCAAGGGCTTGAGCATAATGAGGCTGACGATCCAGTGCTATACTGAGGGATCACAGAACTGTCAGAGGTGTTGTCTTTCGGATGAGAAGTTAAACCTCTGCCTGCTCGGATGAATGTAAAAGATCCCATGACACTATTTCACAGAGCAGGGAAGTTATGTCCAGTGTATTCGCCAACATTTATCCCGCCATTGACGTCACAAAAAGAGATGGTCTGGTTATTTTCACCTTACTGTTTGTGGGAGTTTGCTAAGTACAAACTGACTGCCAGGTTTCCTACATTCCAGCATTGACAACCTATCAAAAAATACTTCATTAGCTGTAAAGTATTCAGTGGTCATGTATACAAAGGCATGTCTTTATATCTTCTACACTCTAAGATGATAGTCGGTTGTTGGATGTTTATAAAGGGTGTTGCTATTTATTCAAGCAGTCTGATGCGAAGACTTGTAATCTAAAACTACTTTTCTTGCGCAAGTGCCTTTTCACTCTTCGGCTGGTAAATAGTCGTGGTATAGTCAGGAGGTGGGATTAAACTTTTGAGTTGTGCTCTAAAGGCTAATATGCACAAAAATCCCGTATCTTGATTTCTAAAGGCTAGCTTCAAAATCATCATAAGCACAGCCCCTGTGATTTTTGTTGATAGCCTAGGTGTTTTCCTTATTTTTGGTGTTCTTTTTTTACTTGGTATTTCTTCAGACAGATGCTTTTAATTCTTAATTCTTGGCACAAATGAATATCAAATGAATATATGAGCAGATTATTCAACTCGAATGGAGTATGTTCTGCTCATTTGAATCTAAACTCTCAAAATCCAAGACTTTGAAATAATAGAACGTTTTGACCGCACAGTGCTGTTGAGTAATTTATTTTGAATTAAGTACCTATACTTCCAGCTTGTGTTGTTTCTCTTCCCACACCCAGTTGTGCACAAGGTAATTTTCATCTTTTTCCATGGCTAGTTTTTCCTGGAACAGGCCGCTGCCCTGTTGCCGGAGGCTTATAGTTTGAGGGGTGCCACTTCACGCCAAGCATGGCGGACAAGGAATCTCTCCCACTCTTACCACCTGCTGTTGGCTTGTGTTGGAAAGATTTTGCAGGTTGATACTCAACCTGTTTGTCCATGGCATGAACGCACCTTCCTTGGCCATCAAGCCCTGGGGTGGGAGTCAAACCCAGAGCTTCTGGTTCAGAGGCAGGAATGCTACCTACCAGGGCAGCACGGTGGCACAGTGGTTAGCATTGCTGCCTCATGGCGTTGAGGTCCCAGGTTTGATCTCGGCTCTGGGTCACTGTCCGTGTGGAGTTTGCACATTCCCCATGTTTGCGTGGGTTTCACTCCCGCAACCCAAAGATGTGCAGGGTAGGTGGATTGGCCACGCTAAATTGCCCTTAATTGGAAAAAATGAATTGGATACTCTAAATTTATTTTAAAAAAGGAATGCTGCCTCCTACACCACAAGATCTTCTTGCAGTATATAGTTGCGTAATCCATAACATGCAATGAGTTTAATTAAATCCCAGACATGTCCCTTACATACAGATTGGAGGTACTCATCCTTTTTTTAAAAAATATTTTTATTCTCCATTTTCACCAGAATTTACACCCCACCCACAAGCACTAAATGGTAACAAATACAAAGTCAATTTCCTTATCAACAACAACGATCCCATCCTCCCACCACCCCACACAACGACCCACCTGTCAATATAAGCATCAATAGAACAAACCCTCCCACGGTGGGACAAACAAAGGAGAAATAAAAGAGAAAGGAATTAGGAATCGCCTATGGTCACCATAAACCTATAGGGTTCCTCCCACCCCCCTCCCCCTAACATTCAATGCCATCCAATCCCCGAAAGAGTACTGTAGACGACACCAAAGCATTGCAAGCCCCCCCCCCCCCCCCCCCCCCCCCATCTTTCCACTCCGGCTAGACTCATCGGTGATTGAACCATCAATTCACTAGACACGTGCTTTAAGATATGAACAGTGGTTTTAATTTACTTACAACAGAGCCAGCCTGTTCCGCGTTGAACTCTCGATGAACTGAACGACTGGCTCTGAGCATTGGTATTTATACAGCAGTCCAGGGGGAGGAGTCGTGGGCGGAGCCAAGGGTGGAGCCCTGTACAAACTCCTAAGCATTCCCAGCGCTACTGCCCTAGTGGTCGGGAAACACAACTGCACTTACAAATGCATGGTCTCATGTATATACAATACAGTGTGAATTACGGAGTTACATTACGGAGTTATTCTGCCAGGCTCCGATGGCCGCTGTCCCTCCCCCCACCTCACTCCTGTACACTGGCCGGCTTAAACCAGCCAGCGTAGAGGCCCCCGCCCGGGTCACTTTCCCCCTTGCCCGACCCCAGGAAAACCAAGAAATCCTCTTTAACACACACAACCCAAGCTCCCAAGAACCATTATTGCAAGTGAAAGTCCCCTCTGTTCCTTTGTCCAAGTATATACAACGTTGGCTCATTTAGCACATACACCTGCCGCAGTGAAAAAATACAGCTACGTGAAGCTACATTGGTACATGACCATTTCTCAATTCAGCCACAGGCCTTCTGTCTTCGCAAACTCCTCCGCTGCTTCCGCCATCCCGAAATAAAAGTCCTTGGATTTGTAGGTCACCCTCAACTTAGCTGAGTATACTATGCCACACCTTACTGATGTACAGTGCCTTCTTCAGCCGACTGAAGGGAGCCCGCCTCCTCACCATGAACCTCCACTGTAAAGTCCTGATATATGCGTATATCAGCTCCAGCCCACTGCACCACCCGCTTCTGCTTTGCCCAGCACAGGACCTTCTCCTTCACACTGTACCTATGAAAACACAGAGTCACTACTCTTGGCGGCCCTCTCTCCTTTGGTACAGGCCTCCACGACTGATGAGCCCGTTCCAGTTCACATCGGGAGGGATCATCACCCCTCCGCCAATAGCTTTTCCAACATCGTGGCAAAATACTCAGTCGGCCACGGGCCTTCCACTCCTTCGGGAAGATCCACAATCCTCAGATTCTGTCGCCTGGATCTGTTTTCTAAGTCGTCCATTTTGGCTCGCAGACCCTCGTTGATCTCTATCACCTTCCGCATCTCCTTCCCCATCGAGGTAAGTTGATCACTGTGCTGCAACAATGTCTCTTCCACTTCCTTCAGCGCCTCGCCTTGCTTCCATACCTCCGCCACTGCGCTCAATACCGCCGCCGTCACCGGGGCAATCGCCTCCTCCACCAGCACTTTCAATACCGCCCCCATCTCCTTCCTCATCGCCTTCATGTGTTTTGTGAACTGCCTTTCGAGTTCCGCAGCCATCACCTGAGTCATTTCTTCAGCCGTGGGCAATGCGACCTCCCCTGGTGCCCCAGCCTCCATTTTCCTTGCCGTCCCCGCGGTGACCTTTCCACTCCTCAACGGACATTCAGCTGCTGTTTTCACGGCCGTTTTTTTTATTTGTTCTTGACATCTTCCATCACTGTGCCTTCTCCCTGCTTTTTGCCGCCTCTTATCCTGGGTCCAGGCGTTAGTCCCCGAAAATGCTGTTCCCGAGCGGGAGCCCTCCAATGTGCGGTTGCCTCCCGCCTGCCGTCACCGGACGTCCGGAGGTACTCATCCTTATTGATATTTTAAATTAAGAATATTCCCATTTATTTCAAATTTGATTTGCAATTCTCAATGGCAGCAATTATCAATGTTATGTCTCCCATATACATGCATAATGGCTAATTATGGTAATGTAATAGGCAATGAGATTGTTAGTCGGATTATGGTCTAATCATGATCTAATCATTGTGCGATCTATTTATACTGTTGTGGTGATTGTCCCTTTGTGGTAGTCTGTATTAGGTGTATTACGGTTCCCAGGTTGAGGCTGTAAGATCATTGGTGTGGGCGATACCTGAGACAGCAAGATCATTGGTGAAGCCTACCTGCTGGTTCCGCCCAGTAAGGCGGAGTATAAGAGTCTGTGTCTCCCCAGCTGCTGCATTCTGTACCTGTGCTGCTGGGGGAAACATCTAGTCCAATAAAGCCTTCAATTGTACTCCAATCTCGCTTTGAGAGTTATTGATCGCGCATCACCCTTTAAGGCCGAAACAGCAGAGTAAGGGTCACCTGGCCTGGCTGAACAATCGAGACTCAGTGGGGAATCACCCCGGGGGAGGAGTTCTTGTAGGCAGAGATATTCCAGAACTAACTGTCGACATGCTGCTGTTCTTGTTGATCCTTGTAAATAAATCCTTTGTTGCTCACTAATGAAGTCTCTGAAAGCGCATCATTACAATTGGTAGAATTAATTTCAGCACATTCTGATTGTTGGAAAGGAACATAGTCACAGCAAGATGGTGCACAATTGTTGGAGATTGAATGAGTTACGCAGAATCCATTAATTTTACTTTGATACAGTCTAGTAACAACTACATTATCGATTCTTAGAAAAGGATATTGTTTGGTCTTAACATGGGATGATTTTGTGAGTCCTTTATGTCCTCACAAGTGAGTCAATTTATAGAATGAACATCCATTTGCATGTTTTTCTGTTAATTATGGACCTATAGTTAGCTATCAACTTCTACGGGTTTATTATCTAAATGATAGTGTTTTTAGTTGCTTGTTCACATTTTGAAAGATTCATTGTTCTCACTCATTGTACAGCAGAAAATAATTTCAGCCAATCTTTTGTACTTTGTGAGCTGTAATTATTTAGAAATGCACTGCATTTGCATCTTGTGGCTTCTAGCCCAGAAGGTTGGGTAAACAGTCAGTTTGGGATATTTAAATTTGTAGTCTGCCAAACATTGAAGCAAGGTTGCTGACCATTGACATCAAAGAATGTGACCTAATACTGTGGTGAGAACTTCAGCTCCTCTTGCTGTGGACTATAGTGTTTTGTTTTAATGGAGATAACCGCTGTGGTGATGTCATCAAGTTGCCCAAACAACCAGCCACTTTAAAGAATCCTCATAGACAGCCAACCAGGAAATGAAAAACGCGAAAATCAAAGTACTTTTCAAATGTTACATAGAGACCAATAAAAGTTTGGCCACACACATGACTGAAGGTAGAAGTTGAAATATATTGAAATTCTAAAAAACATTATATCAACAATTGTTTTAAAAATCTATTAATCTATCATAAGGGAGACACTTAACAAAATTCCATAAATATGAAATTATTTTTACAGGGCCAGCAATCTGGAACTGTACTCGTTGGAATTTAGAAGGATGCGGGGAGATCTTATAGAAACATAAAATTATGAAGGGAATAGATAGGACAGATTGCGGGATGTTGTTTCCACTGGTTGGTGAAAGCAGAACTAGGGGGCATAGCCTGAAAATAAGGGGAAGTAGATTTAAGACTGAGCTTAGGAGGAACTTCTTCACCCAAAGGGTTGTGAATCTATGGAATTCCCTCCCCAGTGAAGCAGTTGAGGCTCCTTCATTAAATGTTTTCAAGATAAAGATACATAGTTTTTTGAAAAATAAAGGGTTATGCTGTTCGGGCGGAAAAGTGGAACTGAGTCCACAAAAGATCAGCCATGATCTCATTGAATGGCGGAGCAGGCTCGAAGGGCCAGATGGCCTACTCCTGCTCCTAGTTCTTATGTTCTTCTAATAGTTATTCCTGAGACTTGCTGTTAAGAAACCTGATTGAACACAGCATATATTTTTGTGGGGCTTATAACAGTAATATGAAAAAGGGGAAGTTATCATTACATCAGTGGTTACTGGCTCTAACGGCGATGGGCAGGGTCTACAGTGTAACCTATGCTGGAACAGTAGATGACCGACTCCAACTTCAGAATTTCCAATTAGTCTACGCTTGCATAAAATCCTCAAGTCTTGACTAATTTCAGAGATATTATGGCAGCAAACACTCCTCCACAAAATACAGGCCTCTGATTACCTCAAAGGTGCACTTTCTTTCATTGTTACGGTACCTGGATGAGTGTGTGGTCAATTCCAGCCCCAGAGGCCCTAGATTTCCAACACAAGTGAATTAACCAATAATTTGTATAAAAATTCCTGAAATCTTTGACCCTTGGCTGGCCAATAATTTACTGTCATTAGGTTTGTAAGTTGAAACATAATTACTGTTTATTATAACAGAAATAAAGCTGTGATATGCATTAATTACAACTGAATAATGGCAAGCTAACCTACTACCCCCTCTTTTACAGTCCTGCCCTCTACCCACACACACAAGACAGATAAATACAGAGGGGTGGAAACAGATAAAATATTAAGGTAAAAGGATCAGAGTCCTTGGTTTCAATGTTGAATTCTTTTCAGCAGGCGTTCCTACCAGCATGCCGATTGATCGAAGCCACCGGTATATAGTTGGTGATGGGTCTTCTTGCAGCAACGTTCATTCAGTACTCAGGCAGTAGGACTTCTTCTGGAGAGATACTTTAGCCTTTATTAAACTGGGCCCTTCACTCAAAGGTCCATCTTTGAGTCTACTCCTCTCTTAAGACTCTTTGTCTCGCATCAAACCCAGTTTTAATCTCAATCCTTTGCAGTTTCAGTAAAATGACAGCCAACATTCCTGGGGCGAGTTCTTACACTGGATCTTTTGAGAGATTTCATAATAACGGAGGGGAAATCAGAGCTGCTCCTTCCAGCTTCAGAACCAAAAGCAAAACTAAAAATCCAGCTTTTCACACTGAGAAATATTCCAGAAAAATCAGAACCAATCATCACTGGTTATTGGCAAAGCCCAGCATTTCAAGCCAGTTCATTGGCCACTAGCGAAGTCAGTCAAACTGAGTCATCACTGATCTCTCCTGCTTGAATTAAAGGCAAAAGCTGCATTAAAGTCGCAGGCCAATTAATCACCCATGGATCAAGATTGTAACAGCAAAAAGAAAGAAAGAGGGAAACGGGGAACAGAAAGAAAGGGAGAAACAGGGAACATCATATTGAGTATTTTTTTATGACTGCAGTTCTGAATGTTTATTGGATGATACAGTTTCATGTTAATATTAAAGATTTTTTTTCCTCAATATACTTGCAACCTGATGTCTTGGATTTAAAACCAAAGTTTAATGCTCAAAACAGACTTGTGAGATCCCAACATTAGCAAAGTCACAGTAGACAAATCAGATTGAGCTGATAAAACATGTCTGGTCTGTTTGTGGAGTTTAATTGTGCTTTGTAATTGTTTCATTTAGAATCAAGCAACGTGTTGTAAAATTCTTGACTTGTCTCGCAGCTTTAAGTGCCACATTTATTATTTTTAATAAACTGCATATTTGCTTTGGACCGTTGTTCTTTTTGATTCTTTACATTATTGTTGACTTTCTTTCCAATATTAAATGTAAACTCCCTCAACTGAACAATTTAATTTTATCAGCAGTATAGTAGTTAGTTATGGTTGACTTTTTCCACATCTCCTTCATGCTTATTTTCGAAAGTAGGCACATGCAACATAAAACAGTAAGGTAGGAAAAAATACACATGTTTTTCCTTTTGGGTGATTTTGTGGAGCAGTACTTTGAAAATGATTTAAGGAATTGTGTTTCTTTTCTCAGCTGTCAATCTTCCTGACTATGGCACTTTGGTAATATAGGACGGGATTCTCCAATCCCGTGGCAGTGTCTACGCCGTCATAAGCGCCGTTGTGTCTTACTGTGGCATGAATGGGCTGCTCCCACGTCTAATTCTGGCCCCAACCGGTGGGCCAGCACGGTGCTGGAGCGGTTTGCACCACTCCAGCTGCAGATCTCGGCGCAAACTGGGCACCGCGGGATCCGCGCATGTGCAGTTGCGCCAGCACCAACGAGGACAGGTGTAGTGGTGCCGGCGCCAACGTGCACATACGCAGTGGCCTCCTTCAACACACTGGCCCCGACGCAACATGATGCAAGGCTGCAAGGGCCAGCTCGTAGGAAAGGAGGCCCCCAGCCACAGAGGCCAGCCCGGGGCCTGATCGCGGGCCAGGC
Source organism: Scyliorhinus canicula (assembly GCF_902713615.1). Lineage (NCBI taxonomy): Eukaryota > Metazoa > Chordata > Chondrichthyes > Carcharhiniformes > Scyliorhinidae > Scyliorhinus > Scyliorhinus canicula. Next base: position 105,823,408 of record NC_052158.1, read on the forward strand.
CACATCAGAGCCCCCCAGGGGCCAAAATTGTGTGCCAGCGTCGGGGCGGTATGGCCTGTTCACGTGTATTCTCCAGCCCGGCGCGCGGCTTGGAGAATCCCGCTCAGTGTTTCAAATTTATACTTCTGAAACTTGTGGAAATATGATGAGCATGATTGCTGAAACGCTGGAGGAGGTCTTCCTATCTGAAATATATTTAAAGATATATTAGCTTTCAGTGGTTCCAGATAGTAATGGTTTGATTGTACTGAGTCAAACATAAAGGAGTCCCTTTTCTGCCCACAAGAAAACATATTGGATAAATTAATAGAACTATGAGATGACGATCCCCCAGACCTGATGGCCTATTTACTATGATTTTAAAAGAAGTGGCTGCATTGATTTTCCAGAATTCATGGATTGGAAAATAAACTTGCTGTTCAAAGAAGAAGTAAAGGGAAAACCAAGCCCCAGGGCAGTTAGTTTGATATCAGTAGTAGGGAAAATTCTGGAATTGAGTGTTATCAAAGAGACAGTAATAGGTATTTGGAAAATCACTATGATTAGATACACTCAACATGGTTTTATGAAAGGAAAATCACTTTTGACAAACCTATTTGAGTTTTTTGAGAATGTATTGGCAGAGTAGATAAAGGAGACACTAATGAATACAGTATATTTGGGTTTTCAAAAGGCTTTTGATTATAAGCCAGACACAAGGACTCGGGGAAATGGGGGTAATATTAGTATGGATTGTGAACTGGTTAAATGAACAGAACATGCGTAGGGAAGTTATTTTCAGCTTTGCAGGGTACAAAAAGTGGTGTGCCACAGGTATCAGTGCTTGGGCCTCAGCTATTTACAATCTGTATCAATAACTTGGGGAGGTTAATAGGTGTAATATGTGCACGTTTACTGATGATGCCAACTTCAGTTGAAAAGTAAGTTGTGAGGAGGATACAAAGGGATAATAGACAGGTTAAGTGACAGGTCAGGAAGATGTAGAATAACGTGTGGTTGTTTGAAATTATCGATTTTGGCAGGAAGAATGAAAAGGCGAATATATTTTATAAGGTGAGATGCAAGGAAATGCTCAGAGGAATGTGGATGTTCTTGTATGCACAATACAGAAAGTTAACACGCAGGTATAGGAAGACATTAGGAAAGCAGATTCTGTTATTGCAGGATGGTTGGAATGTAAGAACTAGGAAATCTTGCTGCAACTATATAGGGCTTTGGTGAGACCACACCCGGAGTATTGTGCACAGTCTTAACTCCTTACCTAAGAAAGGTTTCTTATCATGGGCTCTGGGGTGTCACTGGATCGGCCAGCCTTAGTTACCCTTGAGAATGTGGTGGTGAGCTACCTTCTTGAACTGCTACAGTCCTTGTGTTGTAGGTACACCCATAATGCTGTTGGGGAGGGAGATCTTGGATTTTGACCCAGCAACAGTGAAGGAATGGCGATTTATTTCCAAGTCAGGATGGTGTGTGGCTTGGAGGGCAACTTGCAGGTGATGGTGTTCCCATTGCTGCCCTTGTCCTCCGAGGTAATGGAGAGCCTTGGTGAGTTGCTGCAATGCACCCTGTAGTTCTTACAGACTGCTACCATTGTGCAGCTCTGGTGGAGGGAGTGAATGTTGAAGGTGGTGGATGGGTGCCAAGCAAGCAGCTTGCTTTGTTTTGGATGGTGCCGAACTCCACGTTTGTTGTAGTTGCCCAGGAAAGTGGAGAGTATTCCACCACACTCCTGACCTGTGCTTTGCATATGTGGACAGGATTTGGAGAGCCACGAGGTGAGATACTTGCCACACAATTCCCAGCCTCTGACCTGTTCTTATAGCCAGAGTATTTATATGGCTAATCCAGTTCAACTTCTGGTCAATGGTAAACCGCATGATGTTGACAGTGGGGGATTCAGCAATGGTAATGCCATTGAATATCAAGAGGAGATGGTTGGATTCTCTCTTGTTTGAGATGGTCACTACCTGGCAGTTGTGTGGTCTCAACGTTACTTGCCACTCATCATCCCAAGCCTGAATGTTGCCTAGGTCTTGCTGCATATGAGCATTGACTGCTTCAGTAGGTGTCATGAATATGTAGTGATATAAGGTGGAATTCTCCAGTTGCGCCCACCCAGCAACTGGAAATTCCCGCCAGAGGTCAATGGACCTTTATATGGTGCGCGTCACACGATCTTGCGGTGGGCGGGCTGAAGAATCCAACCCATAGATTGTTTGGCAAATCCTAATCTTTTTAAGTGGACAGAAGAAGCCTTAAAAATATCTGCCGAAAGTTATCACCTAATCTTTTCATGCAATGTGGGCAAGAATCAAGAAAGCTTTAAATGGATTGTAGGTAGTAGGCATGCCCAGACACAAAAATACTTTTGAAATTTAGTGAGTCCTCAAATAGAAAATACCTTCACTGTGAAAACCTTGGTCCCTTTTAAACAGTGCAGCTGATGGCAGGCCTTCGGATGGCTGAATGAGATTACCACTTGTCTCATTTGGAAGATGACTTGCTATTTTGTCCAGATCACATGAAGTGTTTTAAAACAGGTAGCGAATAGATATTGTGTGTGCAGAACCCCAGGAAGAAACCAGAGATAAATAACTTTAGAAATCATTCTTGGCCAAGGGAGGGGAATGAGGAAAGTGTTTTTTTTAAAAGAAAGCAACTGTTGTTTCTGCTGAAAAGTTCCGGGCAAACTCCAAATGCCATAACTGCAGAAGTAGTGAGAAATAGGAAATCCCTCTTTCCCAAAAACGTGCTGAGTCAACCTGAGAGAGACAAACAGTGATTGGTCGACCACAGAAGCCATCTGTTACCTTCTAACTGAAGTTTTAACACCTTCACTTCAGAATTAAAGAAACTTGAGCAATGGCCCTCAACAATATCTCTCGGGGACTGATTGGGAATCTTGGGTGGGATTCTGTGTACTGCCGTACCCATTTTCTGGTGCGGCATGCTCTCGCCAGCAGCGGGATTCTCCGCCCCGGAAGCCAACCAATGGTGTTTTCCATTGTGGGCACCCCCACGCTGTGGCATGAGTGCACTATTGGCGAAATGGAGGATCCCACCGTCGGAGAATCCAGCCCCTCATCTTTCCGTGTCTGTTTGTCTGTTATAATCTTTATATCTGAATTTTAGTGAATAACTTTAACTGAATTTTAGTGAATAACTTTATCACTTTAACTTAAGCAACGTACAGCAGTGGTTTTGTAATGAACTAACTGTTACCTTCTTTAACACTAAAGTTGCAGAGTTATTTTTAAATTGAACCACCACTTTCAGAAATGCATTTTACTTGGTTGTGATACAATAGTTGGGATACAATGAAAGGGCACTCAACTTATTTCTGGCCTATGAGGGCTGTCCTTGAAGGAGTGAAATGGGTCTATGTTTTCTTAATCTTAGAAGACTGAGGGGTGATTTGATTATACATACAGAATAACTTTATTAGAGGGCTTGACAGGGTCAATGGTGAGAGACTGTTTCCCCTTGACTGTTCTAGAATCAGATAGACTCAGAATTAGAGGTTGGCCATTCAAGTCAGGCATGAGGAGACATTTTATCAAGCAGAGGGTTGTGAATGTTTGAAATTCTCTCCCCCTCGAGGCTGTGATGCTGCATCAATGAGTAAATTCAAAACTCAGATTGATAGATTTTTGGGCACTGAGGGAATCAAGGGATAGGGGGGATTGGTTGGGAAAATTGAGTTAATATAGAAGATCAGCCGTGTTCGTACTGAATTGTGGAACAGGCTCTATAGCCTATATGGATTATTCCTGTTTCTTGTGCTGTAATGTTCATGTTCACTGGGGACGAGACTCAACCTGATATTTTACTTTTGAAATCTCTGGGTTAGGATGCAGGTAACAATAGATTGGATATGCAGAGTTATTGATCTGATTTAAGAAGAGCACCATGAACATAATGTTGACAGTATAATTTCTGACAAAGAAAAATGTTCTTGTTTCAGACCTACTAAAAGCTATATATCAACTTTAGCATCTGTTCCGGAAAATTAAATCCCGTTTAAAATGGAAGAACAATTGGCAAATGCGAATAATTTATCCTTGGGTCAAATCACTGGCATCCTTGTGTTACAGCAACTTATTAATCAAAGAAGGAGATGCATGCTTGCAGGTGTTTTTATTGATAGCGATCTGCCCTGATTTTAGAAGTTAACTGAATAACTGTAAGCCATTGTGGTAATTATCTGGATAACTTTGGGGACAAATTAGGAATGTGTTCAATCTGGTGTTAACATGCAAGTGAATCAATGGTGGTACAAAATGACATGTTACTAGGTGTGGCACAGTGTTTTAAGCCTTTCAGCCTTTCCCTGCTCACCAGTCAAAGATAATCTTACAATGCAAAGATAATCCCTGGCTCCTCTTCACAAACCCATTTTTTATAAATCATCTTTATATGCTGCCACCACCCTGACTTCCTGCAGCAAGTATATAAAGGGCTGGTAGGCTTCCTTGTCACAAAGATTGAGACCATATACCCCTATTCAGCTCTCTCTGCCACTTCTGGCTCTGCCCCAGCCCACTGGATCACATTTCCCCAAATCATAATAACAATCTTTAATGTCACAAGTAGGATTACATTAACACTGCAATTAAGTTACTGTGAAAAGCCCCTAGTCGCCACATTCCGGCACCTGTTCGGGTACACGGAGGGAGAATTCAGAATGTCCAAATTACCGAACAGCACATCTTTTGGGACTTGTGGGAGGAAACCGGAGCACCCGGCGGAAACCCACACAGACACTGGGAGAATGTGCAGACTCAGCACAGACAGTGACCCAAGTCGGGAATCGAGCCTGGGATCCTCGCTTTGAAGCAACAGTGCTAACCACTGTGCCACCGTATCACTCATTGTTGCATTCTTCTCCATTGTTCTAACCGTGGGCTTGTAACTTTATCCAGATTCCACCTTATCTCCTGGACTGCCATCTCTGTGCTCACTGTAATCTATGATACCCAATTCCTGCTCCCTCGACCCTTTTTCTGACCGAACCGTTGACTCACCAACTATCCTTTTCGAGACCCCTTTTAGTAAATACTATGAATAGATCCCCACAGTATTGTGTCTGTTCTTTAAAATCTGTCCTCAAAATACTTATTGAATGCACTGTTTCTGCCAACTGCTCCCCTTTTCTAAATCCCTTTCCTCTGCAAAATCCTTGAACATCTGCCTTCCAGATCCATCCGTGGTTACCACATTCCATGTTTGATTCTCACTATTCAGCTTTTTGGCCTGTCACAATACTGGAATGGCCCTTATTAAAGACACACATGTCGGGCAGCAGGATGGTCCAGTGTTTAACACTGCTGCCGACGGCGCTGAAGACCCAGGTTCGATCCCGGATCCAGGTCACTGTCCGTGTGGAGTTTGCACATTCTCCCTGTGTCTGCATGGGTCTCACCCCCACAACCCAAAGATGTGCAAGTTAGTTGGGTTGGCCACAGTAAATTGCCCCTTAATTGGAAAAAAGTAATTGGGTGCTCTAAATTATTTCTAAAAAAGATACAAATGTCTGTGACATTTGCTAAGGCAGAGGTCATGGTATACGGTGGTACCAATGGCATAGGTAGAAAGAGGGATGAGGTCTTGTGTCAAGAATTCAGGGAGTTAGGTAGTAGACTAAAAAGCAGGACCTCTTGGGTTTCTAGCTCTGGATTACTCCGAGTGCCGCATGCTAGCGAGTACAAAAATAGGAGATTAGTGCAGATGAATGCGTGGATAAAGAGTTGGTGCAGGAGGGAAGGTTTTAGATTCCTGGACCACTGGGGTGTTTCTTGGGAAGGTGGGAACTGTACAAGCGGATGGTATACATCTGAACCAGAGTGGGACTGACATCCTGGCTGGCAGGTTTGCAGAATGTTAGAAGAATAGGGACACAGCATAACACAGAAAAGCAATCAAGTCCGAGGGAATACAACGGCAGTAAGTTTCAAGGGTGTAAGACGAGACTTGATGTTTTCTACTTCAATGCCAGGAGTATTACAGGTACAATGGATGAGTTAAGGGCCAGCATTGACATGTGGAATTATGATATAGTAGCACGGAGATGTGGCTGAGGGAAGGACAGGATTGACAGTTTGACATCCTGGGATATAGACGTGGGGGGAGGATGTAAAAGAGGAGGAGGCATTGCATTATTAGCTAAGGAGTCAGTTACTGCAGTGAGGAGAGATGGTATCTTGGAGGGGGCATCAAATATCTGCGCAATTTACAAAGGTGTGTAAAAATAATAATAGGGCACTGGATGATTTCAACTTTCCCAACATTAATTGCGATAGTCCCTGTGTTAAGTGCTTAGATGGAGTGGAGTTCTTAAAATGTATACAGGGGAACTTTGTGCTCAATATGTAGAGGGTCAAACAAGGTGCAATGCTGGGTCTAATTCTGGGGAATTAAGTCCAGAGCAGGGTTTCCTCCCACAAGTTTTGAAAGATATGCTGTTTGGTGAATTGGACATTGTGAAGTCTCCCTCTGTGTACCCAAGCAGGTGCCGGAATGTGGCGACCAGGGGTTTTTCACAGTAACTTCATTGCAGTGTTAATGTAAGCCTACTTGTGACAATAATAAAGATTATTATAAAGATTATTATTATAAATCAACTGAGGCATTGGTGGTGTACAGAAAGTGCACGTTGGAGCGTAAAGCAATTAGGAGAGCAAAGTGGGGATATGAGGAAGCTCTGGTTGGTAAAAATAGAGAAAATCCTCAAATATTCTATAAGTATAGGGGACATAGCCTCAAAATAAGGGGAAGTAGATTTAGGACTGAGTTTATGAGGAACTTCTTCACCCAAAGGGTTGTGAATCTATGGAATTCCTTGCCCAGTGAAGCAGTTGAGGCTCCTTCATTACATGTTTTTAAGGTAAAGATAGGTAGTTTTTTGAAGAATAAAGGGATTAAGGGTTATGGTGTTCGGGCCGGAATGTGGAGCTGAGTCCACAAAAGATCAGCCATGATCTAATTGAATGGCGGAGCAGGCTCGAGGGGCCAGATGGCCTACTCCTGCTTCTAGTTCTTATGTTCTTATGTTCTTATATCAATGGGATGAGGTTAACCAGGGAAAGAGTAGGGTCCATTAGGGACTGACAGGGAAATCTGAGGATGGAGCCAGAGAGCATTGTAGGTTGTTGAAAGGATACTTCATATCCGTTTTCATCCAAGAGAATGAGGAGGTACATAATGAACTTGGAGAGAGAGACAGGTTCTTGATCAAATTGCCATGGTGAGTGACAAGGTATTGGAGGTGTTGGCAGGCTTAAAAGCAGACAAATCTGCTGGTTCGGGTGAATTGTGTCGCAAGATATTGTGGGAAGTGAGGGCGGACTTGGCATGGGCTCTGACCCAAATTTTTTTTTCCCATAAATTTAGAGTACCCAATTATTTTTTCCAATTAAGGGGCAATTTAGCATGGCCAATCCACCTAACCTGCACATCTTTGGGTTATGGGGGCGAAACCCACGCAGACACGGGGAGAATGTGCAAACTCCACACAGACAGTGACCCAGGGCCGGGATTCAAACCCGGGTCCTTAGCGCCGTAGGCAGCAATGCTAACTACTGTGCCACCATGCTGCCCGCTGACCCAAATATTTAATTCCTCTCTGGCCTTGGGGGAGGTGCAAGAGGACTGGAGAACAGCTGAAGTAGCCCAATTATTTGAGAAAGGTTGGGGAGATAAGCCAGGAAATCACAGATCAGTCAGTGAATCTTGTGTAAGTGCGAGGGAAACTATTGGATAAAATTCTGAAGGAGAGAGTCTATCTCCACTTGGAGAGGCAAGGTTTGATCCGGAATAGTCAGTATGGCTTTGCCAGAGGGAGGTCCTGCCTCATAAATTCGATTGAATTTTTTGAGCATGTGACCGGGTAGTGCAGTCGATGTAGTTTACATGGATATCAGCAAAGCCTTTGACGAGGTCCCACATGGAAGTCTTATAAAGAAGGCAAATGCACATGTGATACAGGGTAACTTGATAAGGTGGATTAAAAATTAGCTTAGCTGTCGGAGATGGAGGGTGATGACAGATGGCTGCTTTAGTGACCGAAAGCCAATATCCAGTGGCGTACCACAGGGATTTGTGCTTGGTCCCCTATTGTTTGTCATTTATAAATGTACAAGATTATAAGGAGCATAGATTGGATGAACATGGAGCAGCTGCTCCCTTTAGTTGAAAGGCCAGTTACGATGATAACACAAGTTCAAGGTGAGGGGCAGGAGGTTTAGGGGGGGTTATGAGGAAATAAATTTTACCCAGTGACTGGTGATGGTCTGGAAAGTCCAAAGATGTGCGGGTTAGGTGGATTGGCCATGCTAAATTGCCCGTAGTGTCCTAATAGTAAGGTTAAGGGGGGGAGTTGTTGGGTTACGGGTATAGGGTGGATACATGGGTTTGAGTAGGGTGATCATTGCTCGGCACAACATCGAGGGCCGAAGGGCCTGTTCTGTGCTGTACTGTTCTATGTTCTATGTTCTAAAGCACTGCCTGGGACGGTGGTAGTGACGGGTTGCCTCAGATCCATTAAAAAGTACCTGGATAAGCACTTGGCATGTCATAATAATCAAGGCTATGGGCTAAGTGCTGGCAAATAGGATTTGGTAGGCAGGTCAGGTGTTTTTCATGCAACGGTGCAGACTCGATGGGCCTATTATCCTATGATTCTGTGCATTAAATTTGCATTACATATGTATGTTGGTGTACATTTAATTAGAAATTCTGCAATAAGTTTGTATTTTAGAAATGGTCCTTTTATTTAGTGGAAGCTTTTATATTCCAGACCCCTTTCTCCTCCTAGCTTTGACAAAGAGTCATCCAGACCTGAAACATAGCTCCCTTTTCTTTCCACAGGTGCTTTCAGACCCTGCTGAGATTGTCCAGGATTTTCTGGTTTTGTTTCAGATTCCAGCATCCCCAGTAATTTGCTTTTACCCTTTCTCCTGTTAATCAAAACAAAATATTTTGTTTCCTTCTATGTAACGTTTTGTCATGCAGATAATGTCTGTGTAACTTCGACAATATTTGGCGAATATATTTCCATTGTGGCTCAGTAATTCTGATCTTTTTGTAAAATAAATTTAGAGTACCCAATTCATTTTTTACAATTAAGGGCAATTTGGCGTGGTCAATTCACCTACCCTGCACATCTTAGGGTTGTGGGGGCGAAACCCACGCAATCATGGAGAGAATGTGTGCAAACCTGACACGGACAGTGATCCAGAGCCGGGATCAAACCTGGAACCTTGGCGCCGTGAGGCAGCAGTACTAACCACCGCGCCACCGTGCTGCCCCTGTAATTCTGTTCTAATCACTATACTCAAAGCGTATTTGTAATTTACTTCCAGTGCTTGGGTGGAGCTGAAAGAGATTTGTTGAATTTATCAATTCTTCAGTAGTTGGTGATGTGAATAGTATGAAGATTAGGCCCTTTGGAATAATCGAAGAGTACTGAAGTAATCTTGTACATTTATAAATGACAAATAGAAAATAAAATAAATTACTCAATGGGTTAATTTGGATTTTTACAGGGTTACTGTTTGCTAAATCATCAGGTTATAAGATTGAAAGCAAAGACCTTGATCTTTGTTGGTGAAGAGTATTAGATGGCGGCCCTAATGCAGAGTCTCATTAAAGGAAATGTCAAGACTCCTCCAGTTTGCCATCACCTGGGTTATCTTGCAAGAGGCGACTGTCGCTTCTCGTCAGTGTGCTATAAAAGAGGCATTTACAAATAAATGAAAAATGTCACATTCAATATCACGCTTTAAAGCTTACAGCGTGTCAGCTTTGCCACAAACTGCCCTTGTTGCTTTATATTTCAGGTTTTGCAGTTTTCAGCAGTCAATAGGTTTTGACTGGGTGGAGTTCCCTCCATTTTGTTAGAGGTAAGCTTCCTAACAATTGCCTTTTATTAAAATATCGTAATTGTTTGGATTATCACTGCCAATTGTCTGGTGTCCTGACAATTATTAGTTTCTTTGTATGTTTCTTTGTACTAAGCCTGCAAAAAAATTACTGGGAAGAAATGTTTTTTAAAGAGTTACCCCATTTCAATTAGCATTTAGTTAAAATTTTAAATGAACCTAAATATAAATGTGCTTATACGTTGTTTCTCCAATATGTTGTCATCGCCACTGAAGTCCACGTTCTTCAAGAGCTTGCCCAAGTGATCGTTTTAAAAAAATGTATGAACCTTGATGTGTGTTAGATGGCTTCCCGAGTTGAGGGGACAGGGGAACCAAAGTTCAGCCAATTCTGTCTTCGCCTGGGCATTACACGCATTCACTTTTCAACTGGGGCAATTGTTAGCAGTCAGAAATAATAACCATAGCGGATTTCTTCAACCCTCACCATATGGTATCCTGCAGTTAACTCAGCACAGACTGTCCTTGTTTGCTAATAGCACAAGTAAACATAATTCTTATTCAATGTACTGGATTTTTAAAAATTCATTCAAGGGATGTAGGTGTTGCTGACTAGGCCAGCAATTATTGTCCACGCCTAATTGTCCTTGAGAAGGTGGTGATTAACTGCCTTCTAGAACCGCTGCAGTCCATGTGGTGTAGGTACATCCACAGTTCTGTTAGGGAGGGAGCTCCACAGTTTTGTCCCAGTGACCGTGAAGGAACAGTGATGTAATTCCAAATTGGGATGGTGAGTGGGTTGGAAGGGAACTTCCACTTCGTTTAGGAAGTGTTTGAATTCACAGTCTTGTGAAGCATGTTTGTAGATTATTATTGATGGGCACCAGCAACTTCGATACATCCGAGCTTTATGCTGTGAGTTTGGTTGTACTTTCTGAAAAGTACAGGTGTCATTCAGTTTGGGGAGAGCGAGACAGCTTATCCAAAGTTCTTAAAATTTGGACATTTATGTTCATTCGTTTAAATGGTGTGGTGTTTGTCCCCTTTGAAGGGCGATCAGCTGAGAGGGTCATGTGGCCCGGGTAACCAATCAAGGACCAGGATGGGGGAATCACCCTGGCAAGCGTGGTTTCTGTATCAATTTGATCTTGGAAGCTGACTGGCAGCAATGCGGCTTTGCTTTGTAGTTGTATGTACTTTTCAAGCCACAGAGGCAGCCTATCTGGGGTATCGTGTAGGTGCACAAGGATTACTTACACCTCTGAGTGCGTGAAAGAATCCTGAGACTTGGAGTGAGCCAGACTGCTGGACACACACTTGAGCTGCATTTACACACACGTATGGCTGTGTGTACACGTACATGTATACACAAGCTCATGTATACATGCACGCACACACACACGTGCAAGGTCAGGGTCCATTAAATCCAACTCCTTAGCTCAGCCCTGAACCCTTCCCTGATGACCAGGACTTGGGCCTAGTCTGTGAGTGTGTGTCTCTCTCTCTCTCTCTCTACCTCTGCTTCTTGCATTTGATAAGATTCCATATCCAAGGTTATTGCAAAAAAAATTGCCAAAGGCGATGGTGGCAAATTGGCACGGGTATAAGATTGGCTAGCTTTAAAAAAAAAAAAGAGGGCAGCCATAAACAGGTCTTTTCGAGGTTGGCAGGATGTGATGTGTGATATGCCACATGGATCATTGCTGAAGCCTCAACCTTTTACAATTTATATAAATGACTTGGATGAAGGGATAAATGGTATAGTTACTAAATTTGCTGATGATACAAAGACAGGTAGGACAATAAGTTGTGAAAATGAACATAATGATGTGACAAGAGGACATAGGTTATGTGAGCAAAGATCTGGCCAATGGCGTATAATGTCGGAAAATGTGAAATTTTCTATTTTGACAGGAAGAATTTTTTAAAAAGGCATATCATCTAAGTGGTGAGAGATTGCAGCGCTCTGAGATTCCGAGAGATTCGGGTGTCCAAATGCATAAATCACGAAAGGCTAGAATGCAAGTATAAGTAATTAGGAAAACTAATATTGTGTTATTGTTTATTACGGGGAAATTGAATATAAAAATAAGGAGGTAATGCTTCAGTTGTACAGACACTAGTTAGACAATGGGCACGATCCACCGGCCGCCTTGCACTCTCCATTGAGCGTGGTGTGGCCGGTGAATACCAGGGGAGGGCTGTCATGTTTAGAAGAGTGAAAGGTGACTTGAATGAAATCTTTAAGATCCTGAGGGCTTTTGACAGGGTTAATGTCGAGAGAATGCTTCCTCTTGTTGGAGAATCTAGAACGAGGGACCTGAGAGGCATCCAGACTCGAAACGTTATCGAAAGCTGAGACCTACAGCCACCAGAGAAAGGTGGTTTGTCTGTAAGGCTTTGATACAAGTCTTTCTATTATCACGTTAGAGAGCCAAAAAGCTGCAAAATACTTTTGCACTGCAGCAGTGGATGTCTCCTGGTAATCTTATTTGGATTTTTATAAATGGAAAGTCTATGGGAACTGTTGCCTAAAAAGGAGTGTTTGGCTCTGAGCATAATTAGGCAGAAATATTTTGGGAAATGTTTGTAAAACTACATTTAATTGTATAAATGTAATCTTGTGTGTTTTGATCATCATTTATTTTTGTTAATATTTTAGTTTCATATGCGCAAGATGGCGCCGGAGCATGGCGACTCTCTGAGAGCTCTCCCTCACAGATCCACTTTTTTTTACTTATTTTACAATCGTTCTAATCTTTTAAAATTTAATTCTAAGACTAACATTATTATTAACCTCTCTCTTTTCCCGATTATGTATTTTCTTTTATTTCCTTTTCTTTTCATGTACTTCATGATCTGTTGAGCTGCTCGCAGAAAAATACTTTTCACTGTACCTTGGCACACGTGATAATAAACAAAAAATCCAAAATCTCTGAATGTGGCTTTGTAATTGTTGCTACTAACTGCAGATCACCACCACTTTATAAGAAAATACAAATAGCAAATCACTGTGATACCTTGTCCAACCCTCCCACCCAGATTATTCTCTCTTTCAATCTCTTCCATCGGGCAGGAAATGCAAAACTCTGAGAACATGCACAAAATGGTTCAAAAACCACTTCTTCCCAGACTCCTGAATGACCCTCTTATGGACGTCACTGATCTCTTCTCTCATCTTTTCCACTGAATAGTACATCACTTCATACGCTTCACCCGGTGCCTGTGTCTTTGTGTTTGCATTGTGTGGTTCATGTATGTCCTATGTTTTTTCCATGTTTGGAAAGATCTGTCTGGACTATGCAGAACACTGACTTTTCACTGTACTTCAGTACATGTGACAATAAATCAAATCAAATCGAATCCAAGCTTCCCTTTAGGATTTGGGCAGCTCGGCTATTATGACTTCCCATATCATAAACATATTGCAAAGTGTAATTTTTCTGTTGTCAAAATTTACTTGTGTGGACAGAAATATCAAAATATTTGCAAGTCAATTGGTTGGCACGAAACGTTTTACTATTTTTCAACTTGAAAGTGAGACTATGAATCATGCATCAATAGAATATGTCACTGTTAGTTAAAGATATTCTCATTTGTAAATTGATTTGTTGAGCTTCTGAGGTTGATGTCTTTTGAATGTTGCTGTCCAGATATGCACAGTGACTATGTTCAAAGAAGCAGAGCTGGGAATGACCACGTTGTGCATGATCATCTGAAAAAGCTGTGGTTATAAAGTTCATCTTATTGAAATCTGAGTATTTGTTGGACTTTATAAGTGTAGGATGTGATTTTCCAACCACGCTGCGCTCAAGCGTGAGCACAACGCAGCCACTGAATGTCAGGAGAGGCCTCCAGCGATCCTCCGGGCCTCGTAATATTCATCCAAGTCCTGCGAGACATTGGAATTGGAACTCCTCTCTAAATGGGTGAGACCAAACGTCGCTCATGGAAATATGTTGTAAATCTACTTACGACCTACCTGTCTGGGACCCACCAGCCTCCATCGATTATCTGGCCTGCCCAGGGAGGCTGCCCCTGGGCGCAGATCAGTGCTGGTCCACACAAACGTGGACCAAACGAACAGAACCCGGGAGGGTCTCCCGGGCCATTGGAGACACCTGGGTGGTCAGTGTAAGTGCAGAGTGGTCCCCTGGTCCTTCCCCTGGAATGTGGACACCTTGGCACTGCCCAGCTTGCACCTTGGCACTGCCACCCTGGCACTGTCAAGGTGCCTGGCACTGCCAAGTCAGCAGGAGCACTGCCTGGGTGCCAGGGTGGCAATGCAAGGGTGCCTGTGCCATGTAAGTAAGGGCCTCTTGGACGTTGGGGGGTGATGGCTGGGGGGTCTTGAAAGGGAGGGGGTGCTGGAAGGGGCCTGAAGAGGGGGAATTTCCAGAGATCCCTTGGTGCGGTTTCCTCACTTGTGGTGTGTGGGGTAGTGTCCATGAGTGGAGGGACCGACAAGCTCACTTGGAGACCGGGGCACCCTTTCAAAATGGTAGGGTGGGCTATACTATGTGTGGGCTATACACTTCTCAGGGCAGGAAAAAATGACTAAGTGTCATTGAATAGCGGTGGGGAACTCGCCGGCAAAGCTGGCAGGAAGCTCCCTGAAACCCCTCGCCCAACAAATTAATTTAGAAATGTTTTTGGAGAATCGCGCCCATAGAGTACAGATTCCAAGAAGCTTTGCTAAACTTATATAAAACAGTTTTACTGGAAAGAACAGCTGCATTGTCTTTTGGTAAACTGTTGGACTTGAATCTCATAAGGAGGTGTTCTACGTCTCACAAGGGTGTTAAGTATGTCAGTTTGATAAACAACTGAACTTTAAGCTATCCATTTAGAGTAGAATAGAGTTGGGAGCCTAGAACATAGCTAATTAGTATTTTTACCCGGAAATAGAACCCATGATATTTACTGTGCATACAGATGGCTTTGAGAGGAGAAAAGTCAATAGAAAGTATAAGGCTGCAGGTTTTCCCTTGCAAACGTGGATAGAGAATTCAAAAGCTTTGCAATGCTTTGAGTGAAGAAATTGCTCTTTCTCTCCCAAAATACTTGACCCCTTATCTTAGATTCCCCAGCCAGGGAAACCAACCTCTGTGTGTCTGTCCTGTCAAACCCGTTCAGAATCTTGTATATTTTAAGGAGATCACCTTTCATTCTTCTAAGTCATGTTTTTCAAACCTTCTTTCCGGGGACCCATTTTTACCAATCGACCGACCTTCGCGACCCACGGCGGCCGACCTTCGCGACCCACGGCGGCCGACCTACGCGACCCACGGCGGCCGTCCTTCGCGACCCACGGCGGCCGTCCTTCGCGACCCACGGCGGCCGTCCTTCGCGGCCCACGGCGGCCGTCCTTCGCGGCCCACGGCAGCCGTCCTTCGCGGCCCACGGCGGCCGTCCTTCGCGGCCCACGGCGGCCGTCCTTCGCGGCCCACGGCGGCCGTCCATCGCGACCCACGGCGGCCGTCCATCGCGACCCACGGCGGCCGTCCATCGCGACCCACGGCGGCCGTCCTTCGTGGCCCACGGCGGCCGTCCTTCGCGGCCCACGGCGGCCGTCCATCGCGACCCACGGCGGCCGTCCTTTGTGACCCACCTTTTTCTCTTACCTTTAATGCGAGAGGTGAGTCTGCTTGGCCCTCATTTAATTGTTTGCTGCTGACAAAATGGAGTTTTCGCAATCACGCCCAAAGCACGTGATGTCAGTGTTCGGGATACGTGACCTGCTCTCTACCGCGCTTCAGGCTGGAAGGTTACAATTACTTTAAAAAAAAAAAAAAAAAATCTGTCCCTGCATCAGCGTGCTGATATCAGCAGGAGGCAGTGCTTCTCGCGTTGTTCTGCACATGCGCATCGGTGAGCGGGCATGTTCTGTGTGCCCGCATTTTTCTATGGTTGTGGCCATGATTTTCAAAGCAGCTCGCAGCCGGTATAGTTAAAAGCTGGCTGCTGCGGCTGTTGCGCGCGAATTCGCGTAATCGGGAACGTCATGACGGACGGCTCCGTGACCCTCCTGACACCCGCCCGCGACCCACCCGCCATGAAAATGCCTGTTCTAATCTCCAGGGAGTTTTTTCTGTTCCTTTTCAAATAGGTTGTTTTATTATTTAAATAGTTATTTACTCCATACAGTCTATTTACAATATAGACACCAACTTTCATGATGTCAGGATGTCCCAAAATGCTTTAAAGATGATGAAGTGTAGTCACTTGTAAGGTAGGACATATAGCAGCCAATCACAAACAGCAGTCAAAGAATTGACCAGATAATCAATGGGTGGAATTTACCGGCTGTTCACACCAGTGGGATATTCCGGTCCCACCGATGGCGCACAGATTTCCTGGCGATGAAGGGTGCAGTCAGCGGGAATTCCATTGACATTAATGGGACCAAAAGGTCCCGCTGCCGGGCTGTCTCTGCCATTGAAAAACACGCGGCAGGTTGGTCAGTAAATTCCCTCACTATCTTTTTTTGGAGCTATTAGTTTGAGGATAGAAATTGGCTTGAACATTGGTTGCAAATTCCTCTGCTATTATTCAAGTAGTGCCATGGGATGTTTCATATCCATCTTAAGAGGACAGAAAGGGTCTTTAGCATTGCATCTGAAAGTTAGCACTTTCAACAATG
This sequence comes from Scyliorhinus canicula, assembly GCF_902713615.1. Classification (NCBI taxonomy): domain Eukaryota; kingdom Metazoa; phylum Chordata; class Chondrichthyes; order Carcharhiniformes; family Scyliorhinidae; genus Scyliorhinus; species Scyliorhinus canicula. The sequence continues at coordinate 105,839,929 of NC_052158.1, forward strand.
TAGCACCACCTCAGCGCTGCATTTGAATATTAACTTGGGCTATGTGCCAAAATCATGTTGGACTTAAACCACAGCCCTTTGACTCTAAGGCTGGACTGTTGCAAACTGACCTGTGACTGACACTTCCGTCAGCATGTCAAGGACAACTCTAATTTTGCAGACATAATTGGACATTATATTTGAATATTTGTTAATTAATTAGTTACATGCAATGTGTTTTCCTTTATTACCTTAATGCAGGAAAGTGTAGGTAAATAAAATGATTGAAAATTTAAATTAATTTTGTTATATACAAGAGTTGGCTGTTTCCTTTGTGACAATTGATTTTTTTAAAAATCTGTATTTGTAGCTTATGCAAATTGCTTTCATTTCTCCCAATGGCTCTGATTGAGGGGTAAACGCTACTTCACGTGCTAAATGCTATAATAGTATATGCCATGTAAATTTATTCAGAGAAAAAGAATTATTACATCTAAAGTTAGATATATAATCTATTTGTGCCAGTTTGGTAACCCAAAGCAAAAAGAAAGGCAATGGGTAAAATGGTTTTATGAATTGGCATCGCTACTGCAAATGTAGTCGCAGTGTTCTGGCAGATCTGTCAATATTGGGTAAAGTTCTAGTGTAATATTTGTCTATTGTTAATCCACTTCGGAACCGAAACGAAACATTGTCCTGCATAAGAAATCTAAAAATAGTAAAAAATGTAATGGACCTTTTTGTGTGTCAGTCTGAGTTCACTGTCCTGTTGGCAATGTTGTGACTTGTTTTTCTTTGTAATTAAGAATAGATTCATCAGCATCCCCTTCACAACGTTGTAGAGAAACTGGAGCCAATGCTGCACCCTCAGGATAAAATTACATTTATTGTGTTTGACCTTTAATTCTTAAGGGAGCGTCCAGCTAATTTTCCACTATTTTCTCCTTTTTGCCATTCCGATCCCTGTTTGCTGGTTCTCTCTTTGAGCATTTCGCTGAATATTTTCTGACTGCAACTAGTTGAGATGTAAGCTTCTTCTGTGATCGTAAGGTCATCTATCTTCCCTTTTGATACAGAATATATTTGTGCAAATGTCCTCTCTTCCCATCCATTTACTCCAACTATGGGGCCCTTTACTGCATGATACTAGAGCCTAGTTCTCCATGGAAAATGGATCTTTGATTAGCTTCAGACTATGATCGCGTAAGTGAGTCTCTGACACAAGGGGAGCACTTGATGTTTGTCCCATAAAATTTCAGTCTTGGAGGTGAAGAAATACTAACTTAGGATGCAGTTCATGTCGTGTATTCTTCCTGACTGCTGGCCATGGATTAATGTTGTTGCTGTCCACCCTATTCATCATATAAATAAAATAAAATAAATAACCTTTGTTGTCACAAGGAAGCTTACATTAACACTGCAATGACGTTACTGTGAAAAGCCCCTTGTCGCCGCACTCTGGCGCTTCTGCGGGTACACAAGAGAGAGAATTTAGAATTCTCAGCTGGAGCAGGAATTGAACCTGCACTGCTGGCCTTGTTCTGCATTACAAACCAGCTGTCTAGCCCACTGAGGTTTACATAACAGAAGAAAATAAGAGATATCAAAGAAGGTGGGGAAACATTACTTCCGTAATTTTGGATTTCGAAGCATGGAAATGTGAGACAAAATAGAAATAATGAGCTTTTCTTCCATCTGCATTCATGGTGAACCAATTATGCCTTTAATATACAGCAATTGAGTACAAAAAGCAATATATTTATTTTCAGTGCTCTGTAGTTTGTGCAGTAATTGAGTAGTGTGGTTCTAAAATATACAGATATGAATCATCATTAACTTCGGACATTAAGTATAATTAATGAGATTAAATGCAATGATATTGAAACCCAATTCTTTCTAAGCCAATGTGAGTTGCATTATCCAAAATTAGTTGGTTTTTCTTGTCAAAACCTAATTGTGTTTTAATCTAATGAAGACGTAACTCCAGTTTCATACTAAGATAATGAATGGGAACACCAGCAAATCATGTCAGAGCAAGTAATTTGTGGTGACAAATTTTGGGGGAAAGTATTTAGAATATGCTTTCATGGAGATCAGATAGCGTGTGACTTGACAGTCTCTTCATTATGCAGGGTCAGTGGTAGAATATCTTCAGGCAAGTACTCTGGACACTTGCGTAACATAATCTGGTTGTTAGCTGCAATATTGACAGGTCACACTATACAGCTCAGTGACTGAATTGAAGAAAAAGCTTGATCATAGCGGAAATAATAAGTGATTGGTGCCGGTGGGCTACTATTTCTAATATTTGATTTAGCCCTTTTTTCAGCAGTCCTCTGGAAGGCAATGGCATCTTTTAGCATCCACCTGTGCAAGAAAAAAAGGTCTTGGTTTAAATGTCTCATCTGAAAGATGGCACCTCAGATTAATGCAGCATTCTCTCTATTGCACTGAAGTATCTGCTTAAATTATTGGTGCTCAGGCTGCTGGAGCAGAACCTGAACCCAGAATGCAACCACTGAGCCATGGTTATCATGGCGAGTAAACGCAGGTTCAATTTTGACTGCTGTATTGCATGTACTGATGGATTTGAACCATTTAGCAGCTGGAGATGCTACCATGAAATGAAGAATATTTCCTAGGCAATTGTTTTCTACCTCTGCGTTACTGCAATTTGTTGCCCAGTGAAAAGATTGGGCTGGATTTTAGCGGCTCCAGGGTAATAGGCGTGGAACAGCAGTTGGTAAGATGATGGGGAAATATAGGTGGTGGGGAAACAGATCCCAGATGTATTCACAGAATAGGTAACATTTTCTGGCGTTGGTTGGGCAGCATAGTTGAGAGTACATGTTGTGACAGCAGCAGTCAAACAAGCCTCATAAGAAAGCAATTGGCTGCTATTTTAAGTTGCTTTTTAAACTTTGCCTGAAGTACATGGAATCTATAGAGCTTCAGAGGCTCACCAGCTATTAGCAGGGGAAAGATCAGTAGCTGGTGACTGGTAGTGGAAGTCACAAAGTGCAGGACCTTTACAGCATGAGAATGAGAAGCGTTAAAACACAGGGGTGATAAATTAGAGGCACTGTAAGGTGGACTCACGCAGCGGAAGCAGATAATGGGAAGGGCCTATCCAAAGTCCAACTCCTTTCTGCAGAGTGACAGGATTGAGAAGCTGAGTAATCTGAGCACCACAATGGTTCTCGTGATTATAAATCCTTCAGTGAAGAGAAGGATGAGAGAGACAACTATAGGGACTGCATCATCCATAGGCACAGCAGCTCATGAGGAATGCAGATGAAGGTGGCAGAGAGCCAGTTCTGGAGGTGTCGAAAGTGTTCCCCAGTTGAAAGGATTTATTGATGAAGGCATTGCTACATTTTGGTGCATCAGTGTCCATGAAGACATGGATGGATAGTGGATGATGATGAGGGCTTTACTCTGAAAATCATAGAATCCCTAAAGTGCAGACAGAGCCCATTCCCCTGCCCTATCTCTGTAACTCCACCTAAACCTTTGTACACTAAGGGGCAATTTAGCATGGCCAGTCCACCTTAACTGCACATCTTTGGACTATGGGAGGAAACAGGAGCACCTGGAGGAAACTCACGCAGACACTGGGAGAACATGCAAACTCTGCAATGACAGTCACCTGAGGCCAGAATTAAACCCGGGTCCCTGGGTCTGTGAGGCAGCACTGCTCACCACTATTCCACTGTGCCATCCTTGTGAGGAACCACAACACAGAGGCAGAGAACACCTACAATTACTGCTAAGTGGCTGTAATGATATGTAGACAGACGTGTAACTAAAGGGTTAATCATAACACGTAGCTGTGGCACTATCACTAGAGGGCGTTACATGACCCACTATATAACTGAGCTCTCAGAAGCTCCAGCTCTCTTTCCACGCAGGAGTAATCAGACAGCAGCAGTGTAGTAGAGTAAGATCACAGCCTAAACACCACGTGTAGCTTAGTTACAGTTTGTACAGTTATTTATCCTTACTTTATTGCTAGAGTTAGTTCAGTGAAGTGTCAAACTCATTTATTAGTTTTATCGTTACTTAAGAAATTCTTTCAGTTTACTCTGAAGACTCGAGTGTTCTTCAACACTATCTACAGTTAATAATGACATAGCATAATAAGAACTAGGAGCAGGTGTATACCATCTGGCCCCTCGAGCCTGCTCCGCCATTCAATGAGTTCATGGTTGATCTTTTGTGGACTCAGCCACGCTTTCAGGCCCGAACACCAAAACCCTTAATGTCTTTATTCTTCAAAAAACTATCTATCTTTATCTTAAAAACATTTAATAAAGGAGCCTCAACTGCTTCACTGGGCAAAGAATTCCATCGACTAACAACCCTTTGGGTGAAGAAGTTCCTCGTAAGCTCAGCACGGTAGCATTGTGGATAGCACAATCGCTTCACAGCTCCAGGGTCCCAGGTTCGATTCCGGCTTGGGTCACTGTCTGTACGGAGTCTGCACATCCTCCCAGTGTGTGCATGGGTTTCCTCCGGGTGCTCAGGTTTCCTCCCACAGTCCAAAGATGTGCCGGTTAGGTGGATTGGCCATGATACATTGCCCTTAGTGTCCAAAATTGCCCTTAGTGTTGGATGAGGTTACTGGGTTATGGGGATAGGGTGGAGTTGTTAACCTCGGGTAGGGTGCTCTTTCCAGGAGCCGGTGCAGACTCGATGGGCCGAATGGCCTCCTTCTGCACTGTAAATTCTATGTAAATTCTATGTATCTATGTATCTACTTCCCCTTATTGTGAGGCTATGCCCCCTAGTTCTGCTTTCACCCGCCAGTGGAAACAACCTCCCCGCATCTATCCTATCTATTCCCTTCATGATTTTATATGTTTCGATAAGATCCCCCCTCATCCTTCTAAATTCTAATGAGTACAGTCCCAGTCTACTCAACCTCTCCTCGTAATCCAATCATTTCAGCTCTGGGATTAACCTCGTGAATCTCCTCTGCACACCCTCCAGTGCCAGTAGGTCCTTTCTCAGGAAGGGGGGCCTAAACTGAACACAATACTCCAGGTGTGGCCTCACTAACACCTTATACAATTGCAGCATAACCTCCCTAGTCTTAAACTCCATCCCTCTAGCAATGAGGGACAAAATTCAATTTGCCTTCTTAATCACCTGTTGCACCTGTAAACCAACTTTTTGCAACTCATGCACTGACACACCCAGTTCTCTCTGCACAGCAGCATGTTTTAATATTTAATCATTTAAATAATAATCCCTTTTGGTGTTATTCTTACCAAAATGGATAACCTCACATTTTTCAACATTGTATTCCATCTGCCAGACCCTAGTCCATTCACTTAACCTATTCAAATCCCTCTGCAGACTTCCAGTATCCTCTGCACTTTTTGCTTCACCATTCATCTTGGTGTCGTCTGCAAACTTGGACTCATTGCCCTTGGTCCCCAACTCCAAATCATCTGTGTAAATTGTGAACAATTGTGGGCCCAACACTGATCCCTGAGGGACACCACTAGCTACTGATTGCCAACCAGAGAAACACCTATTAATCCCCACTCTTTGTTTTCTATTAATTAACCAATCCTCTATCCATGCTACTACTTTACCCTTAATGCCATGCATCTTTATCTTATGCAGTAACCTTTTGTAACGTACCTTGTCAAAGGCTTTCTGGAAATCCAGATATACCACATCCATTGGCTCCCCGTTATCTACCACACTCGTAATGTCCTCAAAAAAATTCCACTAAATTAGTTAGGCATGACCTGCCCTTTATGAACCCATGTTATGTCTGCCCATTGGGACAATTTCCATCCAGATGCCTCGCTATTTCTTCCTTGATAAATTCCAGCATCTTCCCTACTATCGAAGTTAAGCTCACTGGCCTATAATTACCCACTTTCTGCCTACCCCTTTTTTAAACAGTGGTGTCACGTTTGCTAATTTCTAATCCGCCAGGACCACCCCAGAGACTAGTGAATGTTGGTAAATTATCACTAGTGCATTTGCAATTTCTCTCGCCATCTCTTTTAGCACTCTGGGATGCATTCCATCAGGGCCAGGAGACTTGTCTACATTTAGCCCCATTAGCTTGCCCATCACTACCTCCTTAGTGATAACCATCATCTCAAGGTCCTCACCTGTCATTGTCTCATTTCCATCAGTCACTGGCATGTTATTTGTGTCTTCCACTGTGAAGACTGACCCAAAACACCTGTTCAGTTTCTCAGCCGTTTCCTCATCTCCCTTATTAAATCTCCCTTCTCATCCTCTAAAGGACCGATATTTACCTTAGCCACTCTTTTTTTGTTTTGTATATTTGTAGAAACTTTTACTATCTGTTATATTCTGAGCACGTTTACTCTCATAATCTATCTTTCTCTTCTTTTATAGCTTTTTTAGTAGCTTTCTGTTGCCCCCTAAAGATTTCCCAGACGATTAGTCTCCCACTAATGTTTGTCACTTTGTATGCTTTTTCCTTCAATTTGATACTCTCCCTTATTTCCTTAGATACCCACGGTCGATTTTTCCTCTTACTACTGTCCTTCCTTTTTTTTTGTATAAACCTTTGCTGAGCACTGTGAAAAATTGCTTGGAAAGTTCTCCACTGTTCCTCAACTGTTTCACCAAAAAGTCTTTGCTCCCAGTCTACCTTAGCTAGCTCTTCTCTCATCCCATTGTAATCCCCTTTGTTTAAGCACAAAATACTAGTGTTTGATTTTACCTTCTCGCCCTCCATCTGTATTTTAAATTCCACCATATTGTGATCGCTCCTTCCGAGAGGATCCGTAACCATGAGATCATTAATAAATCCTGTCTCATTAACAGGACCAGATCTAGATTCTTTGTTTATTGCCTGCCCCACCATGGTGGCCTATAGACTACTACTATCAGTTTCTTTTTCATCTTACTATTTCTGATTTCCACCCAAATGGATTCAACCTTATCCTCCATAGCACCAATGTCATCCCTTACTATTGCCCGGATGTCATCCTTAAATAACAGAGATACACCACCTTCCTTACCATCCACTCTGTCCTTCCGATATATTACTTAAACCAAGTAATATAACATGGTACCACGGGTGGCTGCTGAATCCACCTAGTTAAATTTAGTGAGTACAGAGAGAAGAATCGACACCTATTCGGCAACAGAAGCATCGTCTTTGGAACAAAACCTGATGATTCCCGCACAATGGACAGAACACAAGCTCTTCGTCACCTCGGGATCACCGATAACCTTAATGTTAACTGGTAGTTGTTTCGACGATTCCATCTGTATTTAGAAGCGTCTGATTTAACAAGCATTGCAGATGGTAATAAAATTGCTCTTTTATTGACTCTGGCTGGTCCACACGTGTGTAAAAAAGCCTTTGGGTGATTTAAGAATCTGCATAGACCCCAAGGACCTAAACAAAAACATCGGGCGCGATTCTCAGCCCCCCCCCATGACAGGTCGGAGAATAGCGGGAGGGCCTTCCCAACATTTTTCCCGACCTCCCGCTATTCTCTTCCCCCCCCCCCCCCCCCCGCCCCCCCGCCCCCCGACACGAATCGCTGCTCAAACATATTACTGCAACAGACATGCAATCACTCTGGACTCTCCAGAAGATACCGTCAGAATCAAAATACCTGATGGAGGTTGGTCTGCTCCAGCTGTCATCATTAGACAAGCCGCACTCAGATCCTATATTCTGAAAACTTGTGATGGCAACATCATTCGTAGAAATTGAAGGGCACTTCAAAAAAATCACACACCCACAATTGCTTTTTCCTCGAGTTCCATTTCATGAAGAAATATTTTGGACACCATAACCAACAACTCTACTAGTCGTGATTCACACAACTATCAAAACATCGATGTCTCCACCGCAACTTCTAAGAAGGCCATCAAGAACAGGAAGACAACATAAAGGACTAAATTTATGAACATTTTGTTGAACATATTTGTTGTGTACATATCATGTTCTTACCTTTAATCTCCCTATCCATTTTTACTTGTTACCAAGTAAGAAATGTTAAACAAAAGGGGGATGTAATGATATGTAGATAGACAAGTAACTAAAGGGTTAATCACAACACCGAGCTGTGGCACTACTACTAGAGGGCATTACAAGACCCACTACATAACTGAGCTCCCAGAAGCTCTAGCACTCTTTCCACGCAGGAATAATCAGACAGCAGCAGTGTAGTAGAGTAAGATCACAGCCTTGTCAGCACGTGTAGCTTAGATACAGTTTATACAGTTATTTATCCTTACTTTATTGCTAGAGTTAGTTAAGTGGAGTGTCAAACCCATTTAGTAGTTTTATCGTTACTTGATAAATTCTTTCAGTTTAATCTGAAGACTCAAGTGTTCTTCACCATTATCTACAGTTACGAACGACATATATTACTGTAACCAAGTAATATAACGGTGGCTACAAGAGCAACTATTGAACATATCATGGGTCTGCTGAAATTGAGGTTCAGATGCCTGAATAGTGTTGCCTTGAAATGATCTGAGGGGTGCTCTTCAATACACTCAATCAAGTGTCTTGCAAATCATAGTGGTCTGCTGTGCTCTGACCAATACAATGCTCCAGTTGGTGTACAGCTTGGATGAGTGAGAACCTCTTGAGCACACTGCCTCCTTGGTCTCCAACGGCAATGCACCAGCGGTGTTCTCAGTGGGCATTGACATTTACATCAGTGAAAACATCAGTGAAACACAAGTCAAACAGACCTGTTTCTCTTCAGCATTACTTTAATAGCCCATGTGAATGACTCTGTATTCTCCCTCGTATAGCATTGTTGGCCTTTCCTTGAATGCCCTTATCATCTCATCGGGCCCATCATGACATGAAGCCGAAGCATACTTAATGCTTTCTCTCAGCAGTTGCAGACTTTTTCATGACCTCCTTTTCAAGAACGTACCAGCTGGTCACTGCCCAATAGGCTGAAATGATCACTTGAGGCATTATCTGAAGCAAAAAATGACCTTCCATTTGACACATTAAGCTACATTTTTAGCATTACAATTGCCCAGTGAGCCCGAAGTGCAACGAGGTGGATTTATACAAATACATCTGTGCATTTTCATGCATGCAGCTGAAGTTATCAGGGAGTGTTTGCAGCTGTTACTGCCTCCCTTAGCTCCTCATGAATTTCTGTGGCGTGCTCACTGTCTGGGGCCACCTTTTTGACTTTGGGTCTCGTTGTGAATGTTGCTGACTGGCTTCATGCTCGATGCCTGGGCTGAGACTCTCTTTACACATTTTACTGGCGACTTCTGTTCCATCCAGGTCTGAAAGCTTGGCACGATGAGGCCCACAAACCTTGTCAGACTGCACCAAGCTATTGAATTGCTTGCAGCAATACTCTCGTGATCACCTGCTGACTTCCTCTGTGACTGCTGGCTCTGCCTTTTAGTGATGATTGCTGGTCTGCTACTGTGAGAAGAGTACCTCTCTCCATGCTCTCGCTGCCTGAAGGAGCACCTCCAAGGCAGCATCACTAAACCCGGGAGCCATCCTTTCTTTAGCTTCAGCCATTCCTTGAAAGCCTCTTTTCCAGTGGTCTGTATTTATCATACTTTTGAGTGATCTGTCCCTTAAATATGGGACCTTTCCTTTAGTTTTTGAGTTTCCTCCCACCTGTTATTGGCTGGCATCCATGTCTGTCGGCAATTAATTGGAAACCGATGACAAAATCCAGTTCCCTGGTCCACTTGTGCAACCATGTGATCCGATTTGGACCCTGATATTTGGTCACGTTTAGTCTGATATCCTAGAGATTTATTTAAAATGGTGAAGAACATCCCCAATTCAATCATGGTTCAGTGCCCATGAACTGCTTCTCAAAGGACAAAGTTGAACATACACTTCAATTGATTTTGTTGCACCCAAACAAGGGAGGGGAAGATTCGGGGAGAATTCTGCTTGAAATTTCTGCCCAGTGACAATGGAATGTGAATGCAAGGTGAGGGTGTAAGTGGACTGCATTGTGGTACTCTGGATGGAATAGGTCGATGTCACTTGCTTTCTGGTTCGTACGTGAAACTTTACCATGTAAGGTAACTGGGTGCTGGCTGATATGGACGCGTACCCCAGCATTAGCTCGTACATTCAGAAGAAGTGGAGGGATAGATAAGGAAGTATAATAAGGTTGAAAAGCAAACAATACTGCTCTTAAGCAAAATTGCCTGAACGATGTAAGCTGTAGATGATATTTATCCACTACCGCAACCAAATTAAAAGAGATCACTTTCATCCCATTCATACTGGCATTTGACAGTAATGAATTTGATATGCAGCATTTGTTTTACATACAGATTGCATGACATTTCCTTGCTCCATCAGTCCTGATTTTAAATAAACCTACCTCTGGGATTGGCTTCATATTCTAGTGATCCTGTGCAAACTTGAACCTGTCCATAATTTTCCATCAGTTCTAATTGCCGAAAGCATTCACACATAATTATCTTTGTAAGTTCCCTCGTGTGTCTGTCGGTCCGTCCCCTGGAAGAGAGACCTCTCACTTTGCAGAGATTTGATCAGTTGAGTTGTCAATCACAGTTGGCACTGACCAAAACGTAATCCCTTTCGATGAGGTTTTTATTAAATACAGGGGTAGAGTTTAGTCACCGTTGGTTAATGCATTGTTGCAGAAGTCCCATTCCAACACAGTGGGGAAAATGCTCAAACCTGCATCCATGACCTCCATTGGTTCAAATCACAGTAACATGCAAACATTATTGTGGCCTGCTCGATGTCCTGTTCGATCAACATGATGTTGACCACTGGGGAGTGTATTGAACTATTTCCCATTGTTTTGCATTAATATTCTCAAATGTGTGAAACAGTCCAGATTGCAAATCTGCTGGGTTTAATGCCAAATCACAAATTATGTATTTCCTTTCAGTTAAGCTCTTCTCAGCTGTATATGACTGCATCGGAATAGCATAATGTACTTATTACAATCAGTCAGACAGATACACATCCCAAAATACTGCCAGGATATATGCAAAATGTACAATCACTGTGTCAAGCACAAATAACTCCCAAGGAGAAGGGAATGTTTCTGAAATCCTGATGGGCCATGCAGCATTCTGGGAGCCCTGACAGCAGAAGAGATGCAATGAAAAGAGACCTTAAGAGGTTTTTTTGTGTCCTAACCACCTCCTTTCATTCAAGTATGCTAAAATGTTTTATTCTGCTGTGCATGTGTTTTCATCTGAACTGAATAAACCTATTTAGGAGGCTAATGAAGATGGCCGCGATTAATGGGGCTTTTGGGGATTTCTATGCTGCGTTACGTAGATCCAATCAGTCTGGTAATGTGATGGCAGATATGGAATGTTTTCTTTCTCTTCCCTTGGGCTCCCTTCAGCATTGAAAGATCAGCTCTTGGCCCTTAACGCTCCTATCTCTAAAGACAAGGTTATTAGGGAGCTTCAACCAGGTAACACCCCGGGGCCAGATAGTTCTGGGTGTGAGTTTTTCATGGAATTTAAGAATCTATTGATGGAGCCATTGGTGGGTATGTACTGTCACACATTTGAGGCAGAGCTGGTGCCACTGACACTTTGGGAGGCCAACATCTCCCTGATTTTGAGGGCTGGCAAGGATCAATCTCTTTTGAACGTTGATTTGAAATTTTTGTCCAAGGTACAAGAGATGGTTGGCGGTTATCTTTCGGCCGATTATTCGGGAGAATCAGACTGGGTTTATAACGAGCAGGTGCTCCCAGATTGCCGTATGTGATTCAGGCCTTCCAGAAGTGGGCCCTGGATGGACTGGTGATCTCCTTGGATGCAGAGAAAGCATTTGATTGGGTTGAATGGAATTGTCTTGTTCACCCCCGAATATCAGGGCTAGAGTATGGAGATAAGCAGCATAAGATCATGCTTTATGTGGACGATGTTCTGCTGTTTGTGTTGAAGCTCTGGATGTGTCAGTTCCTGCTATCATTAAAATGGTAAATAGATTTAGTACCTTCTTGGTCGGAGGCTATGTTGGTGGTAGAATTGACGGGTAGACCGCCGTGACCCCCGACCCCACTTTTTACGTCCCCCCCCCCCCACCCTGCTAATTTTCCTTTTAGGTGGCCCCCACCTACGTTTAGGTGCTTGGTGCCATGGTTACCCCTGACTTCTCACCTTCGGTTTATAAGGGACTGGGTTAGGAATTAACCTACCTCCATTCAGCTCGAATTGAATCAAAAACCAGTTGGCTTACCCTCTGGATGTGAAGGCTAAGTGTTCCAAACTGGAAAGACCCCACCTGATGTGGACATTAAGGCAGGAAATGCTAAATGTGATAATCCTATTTTAGAGTCTGGAGATTGGTCCGCTAATTAGAATGGAGATTTAAACTGACTTCCGCTCTCTCTCTCCCGTCCAGAGCAGCCCAGACTTCCCACTGGGTGCCATTTGTAGGCTGGGAGTCATATTCCTACATGCTTCCATGTAATACTTTGAACATCTATGCCACCTATTTGACATCCTGAGACACTTTGAAGCTAGGATTATTTTCACTGGAAAGACAGCTGAGGGGGAGGCCTGATAGAGGTCCACAAAATTATGAGAGGCATAGACAGGATGGAGAGTCAGGCTTTTTCTAAGGGTAGGGTGGGCGTATAAATTACAAGGGGCACGGGTTCAAGATGAGAGGGGAAAGTTAAGGGATATGTGCAGGGTAAGTTTTTAACACTGAGTGGTGGGTGCCTGGAATGTACTGCCAGAAGATGTGGCAGAAGCAGGCACATTAGAAAGAGGCATCTGGATGGGAATTTGAATAGAGAGGAAATAGAGGAATACAGACCAAGTAAGGGCAGAAGGTTTTGTTTTTATTTGAGGCATCATGATGGGCGCCTGGGCCGAAGGGCCTGTTCCTGTGATGTACTTTTCTTTGTTGTTTGTATGGCCCCGTGTTAAGATTCTTATTGGTCTGGTGTAGTAAGAGAACTGGAGAAAATTGTTGACAGTGCCTCAGAATGTTTTCTTATGTACCTAACTCTGCGTCTTCCAGATGGGAGAATTACTGATGCTAATGAAAAAAAAATTTGATTATTATACTTTTGTAGTTGTAATAATATCTTGTGCTCCTTGATTAGTGACAAATATCGTTCAATTCAAAACTGGTATAAATTAATTATGGAATGTATTCCTATGGAATTCCTGACATCTGTGATCCGTTCCAAATCTGATGCGTTTGGTACAGTCTGGGGACCCCTATCTTAAATCCATAGCTCCCCCTTGTCTGACTTGCTGCTGTTAGGTTTTAATGTTTTTTTTCCCTTGTTGTTAAAATGAATTAGTAGTCCTGTGATGCTGATCCTCCATGTTTTATAAAAGAAAAAGTAAGTTATGGATTTTTGAGCCAGTCTTCCATTCTGGGACCTTCCCACCCAGTTATAAAATCAACTGCCTGAGGTAAAAGTCTAGCATTCATCTCACTCTTTGACCATATGCTATTATAGAGATTAACAAGGCCTGCTGTTACACTGTTACACTGAACAAACACTGCCCACTAATCACTCGCCTGGTTGACTCTGGCTGTTAAAACCATAAGGCTGGGTTAAATCCGGAGTTAATTGTCTCTTTGTATGTTTTAATTACTTATCTGACAGCTGCATGGGGTTCCACGCTTGCCAGGTTAAACCTGGAATTAGGTGGGATCATACCAAGTTCCAACCCAGCAGTGCCTATCATACCGTAACCACACTAGCCTCATTAGGCCAGGCAAAATGCTGTCCACAAGAATGCTGTGGAACGCGAGAGAAGGGGGATGATATATGTATATGACTTCATGCAAGTGAGGATTTGGGCTGCATGTTTTGAATCAGTTGAACTTTCTGGAGGAGGCAGAACTGAGTGTTGTCAGAATACATGAGGATGTTTCCCATTCCTCCTGGCAATGTCATCGCAGAATAATATATAAATGGTAACTATGAGAGAGCCAATGATAAATTTCCTGGGCTGACCATGTGGGCAGAGGAAACATACATGTTAAATAGAAGCAGGAGGAGACCATTTGGCCCTTGGAGCCTGCTCCGCCATTCATTATGATCTTGGCTGATCATCGAGTTCAATACCCTGCTCCCTTTAGACCCAAGAACTCTATCTAATTCCCTCTTGAAATTACACAACATTTTGGCCTCAACTACTTTTTGTGGTAGTGAATTCCACAGATTCACCACTCTCTGGGTGAAGAAATTTCTCCTCACCTCAGTCCTAAAAGGACATACCCCTGTCCTCAAACTATGACGATTAGTTCTAGACTCTCCACCATCAGGAACATTCTTTCTGAATCTACCCTGTCTAATTCTGTCAGAATTTTATAAGTTTCTATGAGATCCCCTCTCACTCTTCTTAATGTCCATGAATATAAGCATAACCTATTGAATCTCTTCTCATATGACAGTCCTGCCATCCCAGGAATCAGCGTGGTAAACCTTCGCTGCACTCCCTCTAGAGAAAGAACAACGTCCCCCAGATAAGGGCACCAAAACTGCGCACACTACTCCAGGTGTGGCATCACCAATGCCCTGGACAACTGCAGTAAAACATCTTTATTGCTACATTCAAATCTTCTTGCTAATGAAGGCCAACATAACATTTGCCTTCTTTACTGCCTGCTGCATCTGCTCGTTACTTTCAGCGACTGATGCACGAGGACACCAAGGTCTCTGAGTATCCACCTCTCTCAATTTACCCCCATTCAAATAATAATCTCCCTTTCTATTTTTGCTACCAAAGTGGATAACCTCACATTTATCCACATTATACTGCATCTGCCAAGAAGATGCCCACCCACTCAGCCTGTCCAAATTCTGTTGAAGCATCTCAACATTCTTCTCACAGCTCACCCTCCAACCCAACTTTGTATCATCTATAAATTTGGAGATAATTAGTTGGGAGATACATGTAGTTCCCTCATTTAAGATATAATATGAACAATTGGGATCCTAGCACAGATCCCTGTGGTATCTCACTCGTCACTGCCTGCCAATCAGAAAAAGACCCATTTATTAAAAATTTTTGCTTCCTGTTTGCGAACCAGCTTTCTATCCCAAGACACCACCCGTAATCCAACGTGCTTTAACTTTACAAAGTAATCTGCTATGCGAGACCTTCTCAAAACCTTCTGAAGGTCTAAATAAACCACATCCACGGTTTCCCTTGGTCAACTCTGCTAGTTACATTTTCAAAGAATTCTAGTAGATTTGTCAAGCATGATTTTCTTTTCGTAAATCCATGCTGACTTTGTCTGCTTACACCACTGCTTTCCAAATGCTGTGCCATGTCCTTGAAAATGGACTCTAACAACATCCCTGCTGCCGATATTAGGCTCACTGGTCTTTAGTTTGTTGTTTTCTCTCTACTTCCCTTTTTGAATAGTGGCGTTATATTGGCGACCCTCCAATCTGTAGGAACCATTCCAGAGTCCAAATAATTTTGGAAAATGACCACCATTTCTATGGCAACTTCCTTAAGTACTCTGGGTGGTGATTCGTCTGCCTTCAATCCCGTAAGAATTTAGTTCCTCATCCATTTCTTTGTTCCCCCTTATGAATTCCCTTGTTTTTTTAAATATAAATTTAGAGTACCCAATTCATTTTTTCTAATTAAGGGGCCATTTAGCATGGCCAATCCACCTACTCTGCACATCTTTGGGTTGTGGGGGCGAAACTCAAGCAAACACGGGGAGAATGTGCAAACTGCACATAGACCGTGACCCAGAGCCAGATCAAACTTGGGGCCTCGGTGCCGTGAGACAGCAGTGCTAACCACTGCACCACCATGCTGCCAAATTCCCGTTTCTGACTGTGAGGGGCATATATTAGTTTTTATCAATCTTTTTCTCTTTACATACCTATGGAAGTCTTTACAGTCAGTTTTTATGTTCCCCGTTAGTTTACTTTCAAATTGTATTTTGCCCTTCTTAATCAATCCCTTGGCTTGCCTTTGCTGTATTTTAAACTTTTCCTAATGCTCAGGTCTATTGCTTTTTCTTGCTAATTTGTATGCCTCTTCTTTAAATATAGCACTATCTTGAATTTCCCTTGTAAGCCAAGGTTTGGCCACAATTTCCCTTTCTACTCTTGTGCCAAATAGGAATAAACAACTTTTGGAGTTCACCTATTCGTTCTTTGAATGCCTGCCATTGCCTATTCACTGACCTTCCTTTCAGTAATGTTTCCCAGTCTTTCATAGCCAGCTGATGACTCATACCATCATTGTTACCTTTATTGAGGTTCAGGACCCTGGGCTCAGAAGCAACTAACTCGCTATCCGCTAACTCGCTTGATAAAGAATTATCATATTATAGTCACTCATCCCCAAGGGTTCTCTCACAACTAGATTGCCAACTACTCATTTCTCATTGCACAACACCCAGTCCACGATGGCCATTTCCCATATTGGTTCCTCAACATATTGGTCCAGAAAACCATCCCGTATGTACTCCAGAAATTCCTCCTCTATTGTACTGTGACTAATTTGACTCACCCAATCTATATTCTCCTAATCTAGGGGCAGCACGGTGGCACAGTGATTAGCACTGTTGCCTCACAGCACCAGGGACCCAGGTTACATTCCAGCCTCGGGCGACTGTGTAGAGTTTGGACTTTCTCCCTGTGCCTGCGTGGGTGTCCTCCGGGTGCTCTGGTTTTCTCCCACAGTCCAAAGATGTGCAGGTGCAGTAGATTGGCCATGTTAAATTGCCTCTTAGATCCAAAAGGTTAGGTTGAGTTACTGGGTTACGACGAGAGGGTGGGGGCCTGACAGTAGGGTGCTCTTTCTGAGGATCGGTGCAGACCTGATGGGCCAATTGGTCTCCTTCTGCACTGTAGGGACTCTGTTTCTTTATGCAGATTAAAGTCACCCATAATTGGGGCAGCACGGTAGCATTGTGGATAGCACAATTGCTTCACAGCTCCAGGGTCCCAGGTTCAATTCCGGCTTGGGTCACTGTCTGTGCGGAGTCTGCACATCCTCCCCGTGTGTGCGTGGGTTTCCTCCGGGTGCTCCGGTTTCCTCCCACAGTCCAAAGATGTGCAAGTTAGGTGGATTGGACATGATAAATTGCCCTTAGTGTCCAAAATTGCCCTTAGTGTTGGGTGGGGTTACTGGGTTATGGGGATAGGGTGGAGCTGTTAACCTTGGGTAGGGTGCTCTTTCCAGGAGCCGGTGCAGACTCGATGGGCCGAATGGCCTCCTTCTGCACTGTAAATTCTATGATCTAAAAAAAATTCTATGATAATCACAGATGTTACATAAATCACATGAGCCTATGATTTCCTGCCTAATGCTGTTCCCAACATTACCACTGCAGTTTGATGGGCTGTACACCACCCCTACGAATGTTTTTTTACTCCTTGATGTTTCTTAACATGACCCATATAGATTTCACATTACCTGTATTAATATTGTAACAATATCTTCTTTAATCAACACCTTTTCCTTTTGCCTGTTCCTCCTAAAAACTGAATAGCTCTCTATGTTTAATTCCCATCCTTGGTTACCTTGGAGCCATGTCTCCATAATCCCGACTGTATCATATCCTTTTTCATCAATTTGCGCAACTAATTAATCCATTTTATCGCGAATGCTCCGCACATTCAGGCACAAAACCTTAAGGTAGTCCTTTTAACTTTCCTTGGCCTGTCCCTGCTATTTTTTTTACAGTGTCATTATGTGATACAGGCCTTTGATTTATCTGCCTTTACTTTTCTTATTCTCATTGTTCTCTATGTCTCTTGTTCTTGATTCCTCCTGCTCTGAATCCTTACATACATTCCCACCCCCCTGCTATATTAATTTAAACCCTCCCCAACGGCTCTAGCAAGTAACCCCACCCCCCCGAAATCACTACCTTTTGAGGTCCGACTTCGCAACTTTCTTCAGAACTTCCTATATTCTGCATTCAGGACCTCCTCCCTTTTTTTCTAAACCTATGTCATTGGTATCTATATGTACCATGACCACTGGCTGTTCGCCCGCGCCTCCAGAATTCCCTGAAACCACTCCGAAACATCCTTAACCCTAGCACCAGGGAAGCAACGTACCATCCTGGAGGCTTGTTTGCGGCCACAGAAACACCTATTCCCTTTAAAATTGAATCTCCAATAACGAATGCATTCCCACACCTTTTACTACTCCCCTATGCAGCAGAACCAACCATGGTGTAACAAATTTGGCTGTTGCTGCTTTCCCCTGAGCGGTCATTCCCAAAACAGTATCCAAAACAAAATATTGATCTTGCAAGGGAATGGCCACAGGAGATTCGTCCACTTCCTGTCGAGCTCTCTTGCTCTGCCTGTTGGTGACCCATTCCCTTCCTGCCTGTGGAGTCTGAGCCTGCAGTGTGACCATCTCTCTATACTTGCTATCCACGACACTCTCCACCTCGCGGATGCTCGACAGTATCCCCAGCTCCAGCTCCGAAACTTGGGCTTTTAGGAGGTGTCGCTGGACACGCTTCCTGCACACTTTCTGGTCCCGAGCTTTGAAATGAAAAATGAAAATGAAATGAAAATCGCTTATTGTCATAAGTAGGCTTCAAATGAAGTTACTGTGAAACGCCCCTAGTCGCCACATTCCGGCGCCTGTTCGGGGAGGCTGGTACGGAACTGGAGGCTTTGGAAATGTTCCCGCCTTCCCACATGGAGCAAGAGGGACCAAGGCTGGAGTTCTCCTGCCATGACTTACCCTTTTTAAATTAAAGCTTCAGAAGATGCCTGATATTAGATCAAATCCAATTCTCAAAGGCCTTTCCTTCCTTGTCCTTGTCACTACCAATTATAGCCCTTGCAGATTATAAACCACAAACTTATTTTCAAGCTGTAAGTGATGGAAGTTGTAAAGACTTTCTGGCCTTGCCCAATACCTAGCAATCAACTCTCTCCCTTGTAGCCTCTGCTGAAGGAGGGCAAGACCATTCTCTGAACAGAAGCTACTGGAGTTAATCTAATATGTGTAAATGTAATGGACACGAACAGAACATGTTCAAGTCTGAGATAGGTAGATTTTTAATCAGCAAGGAAATCAAGGGTTATGGGGATAAGGGGGAAGGTGCAGTTGATAATCATATCAGATCAGTCATTATCTCATTGAGCTACTCCGACGTTTTATGGTCAAAAGAGAACAGTGCCATGGAAATGAATTGCAAAGGAGTGAGTCTGGAGGGGAATGAGTGATGCATGCCATGGCTTTAACTCTAATGCATTCATGGTAAAGCTTTCTTTTTTTTTTTAAAATAATTTTTATTGAAATTTTTCGATACAAACATTTACCCCTACTACATTTTAAATTATAACACAACAAATCCCCCCTGGAAAATCCTCCCCACGCCCTCTCCGCGCGCACCCCCCCACCCCCCCCCCCCCCCCCCCCCCCCCCCCCCCCCGCGCTACCAGTCTAGCAACCAAACCGTTTTTCCCTTTCTGCCGCTGGCCTCGGGCAGTCATTGCCCGCGACCCCCCGCTGACGTGCTCCCTTCGTTGCTATCCCCCCCCCCCCTCCCTTCCCCCCCCCCCCCTTTCTCCCCGGGTTGCTGCTGTTTCGGCCTCCGGTTCCTATCTCTGATCCAGAAAGTCAAGGAAGGGCTGCCACCGCCGGAAGAACCCCCGTACCGACCCTCTCAGGGCGAATTTGATTCTTTCCAATTGGATGAAGCTTGCCATGTCGTTTAACCAGGTGTTAACACTTGGTGGCCTTGTGTCCCTCCACTGAATCAAGATCCTTCTCCGAGCTACCAAGGATGCAAAGGCCAATATTCCGGCCTCCCCTGCCTCTTGTACTCCTGGCTCCACCCCAACCCCAAAAATCGCTAGCCCCCACCCTGGTTTGACCCTGGTTCCCACCACTCTCGATACCGTCCCCGCCACCCCCTCCCAGAACTCTTCCAGTGCCGGGCACATCCAGAACATATGTACATGGTTCGCAGGGCTTCCCGAACACCTAACACACCTGTCCTCACCCCCGAAGAACCGACTCATCCTAGTCCCCGTCATATGGGCTCTATGCAGCACCTTAAATTGGATGAGGCCCAACCTTGCGCACGACGACGACGAATTGACCCTCTCTAAGGCATCCGCCCATGTCCCATCTTCTATCTGCTCTCCCAGCTCCGCTTCCCACTTGTCTTTCAGCTCCTCTATCGATACCTCCTCCACCTCCTGCATTATTTTGTAGATGTCCGAGACCTTCCCTTCCCCGACCCAGACCCCTGACAGCACCCTATCACTCACCCCTCTATCGGGAAGCAAGGGAAATCCTTCCACCTGTCGTCTGGCAAATGCCTTCACCTGCAGGTATCTGAACGTGTTCCCCGGGGGGAGCTCAAATTTCTCCTCCAGCTCTCCCAGGCTCGCAAACCTCCCCTCTATGAACATGTCCCTCAGTTGCCTGATGCCCGCCCTGTGCCAGCTCTGGAATCCCCCGCCAGTGTTCCCCGGGACAAATCTGTGGTTCCCTCTCAGTGGCGCCGCCATCAGACCCCCCACTTCCCCCCTGTGTCGCCTCCACTGCCCCCAGATTTTAAGGGTGGCCGCCACTACCGGACTCGTGGTATACCTTGTGGGGGGGAGCGGCCATGGTGCCGTTACTAGCGCCCCCAGGCTTGTATTGCCGCAGGACGCCCTCTCCATACGTTTCCAAGCTGCCCCCTCCCCCTCCATCACCCACTTGCGCACCATCGATGCGTTCGCCGCCCAGTAGTACCCGGAAAGATTGGGTAGCGCTAATCCTCCACTGTCCCTACTCCGTTCCAAGAAAATCCTTCTCACTCTAGGGGTGCCATGTGCCCACACATAGCCCATAATGCTGCTAGTTACCTTCTTGAAGAAGGCCCTGGGGAGAAAGATGGGCAAGCACTGGAACAGAAACAAGAACCTCGGGAGGACCGTCATTTTGACTGACTGCACCCTCCCTGCTAGCGACAGCGGTACCATGTCCCACCTCTTGAACTCCTCCTCCATCTGCTCCACCAGCCTTGAAAAGTTCAGCTTGTGGAGGGTCCCCCAGTTCCTTGCCACCTGCACCCCTAAGTACCTGAAGCTCTTTACTGCTCTCTTAAAGGGGAGCCGCCCAATGCCCTCCCCCTGATCTCCCGGGTGTATCACAAAGACCTCACTTTTACCCACATTTAATTTATATCCCGAAAAGTCCCCAAACTCCGCTAGTATTTCCATTACCTCCGGCATTCCCCCTTCCGGGTCTGCCACATACAACAACAAATCATCCGCATAGAGTGATACCCGATGTTCCTCCCCTCCCCTTGTCAGTCCTCTCCACCCCCCTGAACCCCTCAGTGCCATCGCCAACGGTTCGATCGCTAATGCAAATAGTAAGGGGGATAGGGGGCATCCCTGCCTGGTACCTCGATGGAGCCCAAAATACTCTGACCTCCTCCCGTTTGTAACCACACTCTCCATCGGGGCCGAATACAGCAGCTTCACCCACTTGATAAATCCCTCCCCAAACCCAAACCGTTCCAGCGTCTCCCACAGGTATTCCCACTCCACCCTATCGAATGCCTTCTCCGCATCCAGTGCTACCACTATCTCAGCCTCCCCCTCCACTGCTGGCATCATAATCACATTCAACAGTCTCCGGACATTTGTGTTAAGTTGTCGTCCCTTTACGAACCCCGTCTGGTCCTCATGGATTACCCCTGGCACACAATCCTCTATTCTGGTTGCCAGGACCTTTGCCAACAGTTTGGCATCTACATTCAAGAGGGAGATAGGCCTGTAGGACCCGCACTGTACAGGGTCTTTGTCCCGCTTCAGGATCAAGGAGATCAAGGCCTGTGACATTGTCGGGGGCAGAACCCCCCCCTCTCGCGCCTCATTGAAGGCTCGCACCAGCACTGGACCCACCAAGTCCACATACTTCTTATAAAATTCCACCGGGAACCCATCCGGCCCCGGCGCCTTCCCCGCCTGCATCTGGCCTATCCCTTTAACTAGCTCCTGCATCTCTATCGGCGCCCCCAGCCCCTCCACCCGTTCCTCCTGGACCTTTGGGAACCTCAATCTATCGAGGAAGTTCTCCATTCCCCCCCTCCTCCTGGGCGGCTCAGACCGGTACAATTCCCTGTAGAAATCCCTGAAGACCCCGTTCACCTCTTGCCCCTTCTGCACTACGTTCCCTCCCTTCTCTCTCACTCCCCCAATCTCTCTGGCTGCATCTCGCTTGCGCAGCTGGTGTGCCAGCATCCTGCTCGCCTTTTCCCCGTACTCATAGACCGCGCCCTGTGCCCTTCTCCATTGCGTCTCCGCCTTCCTAGTGGTCAGTAAGTCAAACTGGGCCTGTAAACTGCGCCGCTCCCTCAACAGCCCCTCCTCTGGTGTCTCCGCATATCTCCTGTCCACTTCTATAAGTTCCCCCACCAGTCTCTCCCTCTCCTGCCTCTCCCTCCTTTCTCTGTGTGCCCTTATGGAGATCAGCTCTCCTCTGATCACTGCTTTCAGGGCCTCCCAGACTATCCCCACCTTCACCTCGCCCGTGTCGTTCGTGCCCAGATATCTCTCAATGCCCTTCCGGACCCTTCCGCACACCTCCTCGTCCGCCAGCAGCCCCACATCCAGGCGCCACAACGGGCGCTGGTCCCGTGCTTCCCCCAGTTCTACCTCTACCCAGTGTGGTGCATGGTCCGAAATCGCAATGACCGAGTACTCCGTGTCCTGCACTCTCGAAATCAGCCCCCTGCTCAGTACAAAAAAGTCTATTCTGGAGTACACCCTGTGGACGTGGGAGAAAAAAGAATACTCCCTCGCCCTTGGCCTGCCAAATCTCCAAGGGTCTACCCCCCCCATCTGCTCCATGAACCCCCTTAGCACCTCTGCCGCTGCCGGCCTCCTATTCGTCCTGGAACTCGATCTGTCCAGCCCAGGGTTGAGCACTGTATTGAAGTCCCCCCCCATGATCAGCCCCCCTGCCTCCAGACCCGGAATGAGGCCCAACAGGCGCCTCATAAAACCCGCGTCATCCCAATTCGGGGCATACACATTCACCAGCACCACATTCTCTCCCTGCAGCCTACCCTTCACCATCACGTACCTACCCTCCTTATCTGCTACCACCTGCGCCACCACGAACGACACCCTCTTTCCCACCAAAATCGCCACCCCCCGGTTCTTTGCGTCCAAGCCTGAGTGGAACACCTGTCCCACCCACCCCCTTCTCAGGCGTACCTGGTCTACTACTCTCAAGTGAGTCTCCTGCAACATTGCTACATCAGCCTTCAGTCCCTTTAGGTGTGAAAAAACCCTTGATCTCTTGACCGGCCCATTCAGCCCCCTCACGTTCCAAGTAATCAACCGGGTCGCGGAGTCTATTAGCCATGTCCTGTCCCCTGTTCGCCCCGGGTCGACCCTCCCCTTCTGACCCGTTCCCCATGGCGATGGCCCCTCCCCCTCTCTCCTCCCGTTCTTCCCTTCCCGTCCTCGGCCTTTCCAGCAGCAACCCGGTATCCCCCCCTAACCCCCCTTCCCCCCCCCCCCCCCCCCCCCCCCCCCCCCGGCTAGGACCCCTCCTAGCCGCGGTGTATCCACCATCGTACTCCCGAGAGTCAGCTGGTTTTCGCTGACCCGGCTGCCCCTGCCACACTCCGACTCCTCCCGATGTGGGGGGGAGGGGCCTCCCCCCCCCCCCCCCCCCCCCCTTGCCATCCCTCTCTGACCCCGCTTCAGCGCGGGAAAAGCCGCCATTGCTGGCCACACCCCACTCTTCTCTCCTCCCCCTTCCTCCGTCCCGCGCGCGGGAAACAGGGGAAAGCCCGCGCTTTCGCCCGGCCACACCCTACCCCGCCATCTTCAATTCCACCCCCGTCCCCATCCAAGCCCATAAAAAAGCCCCCTTAAAACGAGAGGAAGAAAAAAGAGAAAAAGAAAACACGCATAACCAACGTGCACCCCCCCCGTCCCGCCTCCCCAACTTAACAATATAACAATATAAATAACAAATCTCAAATAAATACATAAATACATAACTATGCCTGCATAACTAAATAACTACCCAATAATAACGTATTTAACCATCACCCTCCATCGAACAGAACAGTAACCATAACCCTTAAAGAACAGATCAAAAAACAGTAAAAAAGCCCCCCCTACAGCAACAATAATTAAGGGAAGTTGGCAACGGGAAGAGACACACAAAAAGGAACAAAGAAACCCCCCATAACACAAGTTTCAAAGAAACCAAACGATCCATCAACTTTAACCAAGTTCCGACCTGGCCTAAGAAAGACATGGGCCACTTGATCAGTCAAGGGTACTCGGGCGGCCTCGACCGCCGACGTTCCCAAGTTCTAGTTCAGGTCCAGCTTTTCCTCCCGAACAAAAGTCCATGCCTCCTCTGGGGTCTCAAAGTAATGGTGCTGGTCCTTGTAGGTGACCCACAAACGCGCTGGCTGCAGCATTCCGAACTTGATCCTCTTTGCGTGCAGCACCGCCTTCGTCCGGTTAAACCGGGCCCGCCGCTTTGCCACCTCCGCACTCCAGTCCTGATATATCCGCACCGTCGAATTCTCCCATTTGCTGCTTTTCTCCCTCTTGGCCCACCTCAGCACTTTCTCCCGATCACAGAAACGCTGGAATCGCACCAGCACCGCCCTCGGGGGCTTGTTCGCCCTAGGCCGCCTAGCCATGACCCGATATGCTTCTTCCAGCTCCAGGGGCGATGGACCGGCCCCCTCTCCCATCAGGGAGCTCAGCATCTCCGCTACATATTTCGGGAGATCAGGCCCCTCCAGGCCTTCTGCTAGGCCCAGGATCCTCAAGTTCTTCCGCCTCATTCGAGTGTCCAGCTCCTCAAAGCGGCTCTGCCATTTCAGGTGGAGTGCCTCGTGCACCTCCACCTTTCCCACGAGGACCGTGGCCTCCTCCTCCCTTGCAGTCATCTCCTGCTGCAGCTCTCTTATCGACGCCTCTTGGGTCGCCTGGGCCCCCATCAGCCTTGTGGTCGTCGCGTTCATAGACTCTAAGGGTTCCACTTTCAGCTCCGTAAAACACCGGAGGAGAGCGGCCTGCTGCTCCTCCGCCCATTTTCTCCAATCTTCTAGTGCGCCACCGGCCGCCATTTTGGTCCTCTTCCCCCGCTTTTTTCGGGGAGCTGCTGCCGCTTTTTTTGTCGCCCCACTCCGAGTACCGACCATAAAGTTGGTCTCACTCTCCTCAGGGAGCCTTCCCCCACCGGGATTCGTCTTTACAGTACCGTCGGGGCCCTCCAATCGGCCCTTAAACACCTTTGTCGCAGGAGCTGCCAAATGTGCGACTTAGCTGGTCATAGCCGCAACCGGAAGTCCATGGTAAAGCTTTCTGATCAAATAAAACAGCATGGGGAATGTTATTGAATGATTGCTTCATTTGTTTTCATTTTGGTAATTGCATGAAAAATAGATGTCAGGTGAGTTCAGCAGTGGTGGTTTTCGCAACACATTTTCTTCACAGCACTGTTCATTTTCAGATCTTAAAACTGGAGGGTTGCATTCCTATGTACCAGCTTTGCCCAAACTCCTGAAATATTCTTACAGCAGGTTCTACATATTTAAGTCAGTTTCCTGCAAAAATGGCTTAAAATGGAAATAAGATGCTGAAATGGATGAAGCCCCGTTTCCCATCTTGCAAGTTGCTATGACGTTCCAACGTATCTCTCTTCAGATCTTAAAACTAAGTAGTGTTACATTTGGTATCTTTAAGATTGGGTATTAAATTTTATTCTGTAAATTTCTTGTTTACCTTTTTATGACATTAGTTTGCAGTTTTAAATCTCAATGGAACATCATGTAATTTGTTGCGCTGTGATGCGGACAACTTGTGATTTTAATCAGCCAAGCCAGTTGTTCTCCGGTTTCCTGCAGTGTGATTAAGCACCTCGAAGACTGCTGGTCATAGTGCTGTATGGTGCTGCAGCATACCCTTATCAAGCCTAGCATGACAAATAACTCAACAAAGACTGTCAAAGGTGACAGCTGAGGCTTTTGCTTAGGTACCTTGACGTTGTCTGTATTAAATAGCTAGAGCATTGCGCTCCATTAAACCTTTCTAAAATGAACTGCCTGCCATTTGCTCTCTGACTGATACTCAAAGCAGTTGCCAGTTAAATCCCAAAACGTCGGATTCCTCTGAGTACATCAGTCAGCAGACAGGTTCGAGGTGCCGAATATTTTCGGAAGGATGAGCTTCTTTGGTCGAACTTCAGTTGTTTGAAAAATGAAGCTTGGGTTTAATCCCTGGAACTATATTAAAATAATGTTAGAGTTTATTTATTCTTTAGGACTCCAGGCACTGCTACTTACTTGATGATCGTCTGCATTATTTGGCTGTATCTGCGTCATGAAATTAGGCATCAACCTTGCTTACCTTGAATGACTGAAGTAATTATTTATTTTCATCATCATTTCGGTGTCAATAGATCAGTTTTCCATATTTGTAGGTTGCAGCTATGATCAAAAAAAGTATTTTGCTTTCCATTTTCACTTTATTCGCAAGACCTGAATTTTGGGTAGATGTGTTAATGGAAGTAACTGAGAGGCAGCATGCAAATGAAATAAGAGGTGATTAAGGATGAAAATTTGGGGTACTTGAATCTATTTTGAACCCCACATTTGAGCCCATTTGAAGAAAAAGATGTCGGCCCAGGTGTCTCTTGATACAGTTCCCAGATAAGGTGATTATGAATGCTTGGTTGAGCTCCAAGACTATAAAATGGATTAGCTCAGTAGGGGCTCTGTTTTACCAGATAGAAATGGAGTGTTAGCTTTGATTTATTGACATCTTTGTGATGTTATAATTAATTCCTTGTTATGTTTTGTCAATGGCTATCTGATTATTTGTACAAGTGTAAGAGTGAAGGAAACTTATGTTATTGATACTGTGGCTCTATCTGATTGACACTTTAATAGGTAAGAACAGTAGTTTCCTTCAAAGCAGATTTTCCTCAGCTTATTGGGACATGCTGCTGTTATTATATGACTTATTAGTTTAAATATTCTGATATGGGCAGAGGTCTCTGACTCTGCTTGCATCGTTGTTCCCACTCTGAATTCACAGCGCCAGGGTCCCAGATTCGATTTCTGGCTTGGGCCACTGTCTCTGCGGAGTCTGCACATTCTCCCTGTGTATGCGTGGGTTTCTTCTGGGTGCTCTGGTTTCCTCCCTCAAGTCCCGAAAAACATGCTGTTTGGTAATTTGGACATTCTGAATTCTCCCTCTGTGTACCCGAACAGGCGCCGGAATGTGGCAACTAGGGGCTTTTCACAGTAACTTAATTGCAGTGTTAAGGTAAGCCTACTTGTGACAATAAAAAGATTATTATGTTGTGTGCACACCTGCGGTACTTATATGGGAAGTTTAATGTTCTGATTGCTAGTTTTATCCTTCCCTGACTGCTCTGTGATTCCAATGATGGTGGAAACGATAGCTAAAACCATGAAGATTCGGGCTGTTTGGCCCAGAATTACCCCGGTACCCTTTTTCACACACTGATCCAAACCAAGACCCAAACCTGGGACTCTTGGCGCTCTAAATCCCGAGGGGTAACAACGATGCAAGCTGAGTCTCTTCCCCATATCAGAATATTTAAACTAAGAAGTTATATAATAACAATCTAACAGATTTTTATAGCAAGTGCAAAAGCAATAAAACATCACCTGAAGTGTCAAAGCATTTTAAAACTCACAGCAAAAGTTCAGCCCGCGTCCTGGCAATAAAGGAGAGAACGCTATCATGGGTGAATACTGTCGGGATGAGGGAGGGAGGGAACGCTGTCAGGGTGAGCGGGTGCAAGGGCTGAATTCTGTTGGGGATTGAGGGAGGGGTGGATACTATTGGGGGATGGAGGGAGAGAACACTGGGGGTTTGAGAAAGGGATGTTAACACTGAGGTGAGGGATTTGATGAAGAATGTCAGGAGGCGAATTAGGTTTCCACTGTCGGTGGGTACGTTTTGGAGGTTGACCATTCCATTTCGAACAAAGGTCTGTGAACAGAAGACAGACCTTCAGTCATGAAGGAAACACGGTGTGGTTCTGCTAGAATTCCACTTAACAATTTGTCTCCCAGGTCTGTCTGTCCCTGTGGGAGCCGGTATCCGAAGGGTGCAAAGGCTCCAGTGTGAAATGATAATCATTGTCATTGTCGGGCACATTCTCTCTGTCACGGACTGGGAGATCTGAGCTTGAGGGCCGTCGGTGTGATTATTTGTTTGGGGGGTAAGCAGGGATCATTCTATATATACCCCGGTATTGCATTCGGTTAATGGGTGAGTGGACATTGAGGCATGAAGGTGGCATGAGGCATGGAGTTTGGGGGGGGGGGGGGGGGGGCTGGGGTTGAAGCAGTGTGAGGATTGAGGGCTCAAGGGCCTAAAATAATTGGGACAAATTCCCAGACAACCAAGCCTACTATCCAGACCGCCTTGTTACTCGCCCTCTTCCACTGCTGCATCCGATCTCTCTAACCTGGTCCTACCCATGTCTCTTCAGCACAAACATTTTATGTGATGGGACCCTTTCTATTGAGGCAGGTCTGCCAAGCCAGGAAGTTTCCTAATTTGAGCTACCTGCCTTATGTTAAATGTTCAATTTTAGGGTCGTGCAACCAATTTTAAACACCCAAGGTTACAAATTATAGATGACAACTTCATACTCTTTGATTTTCAACCAGAAGTTATTTTTTTAGAAATATCAAAGATCTTCTGTGCTGTTAATTATGTTGCGTTTACAACAATGCCATTCAATATGGGTTTGCTGACGTGGGGTAAGGAAGCTCCTTGATGCTGAAGGAATTTGGGATTTGGTTAATTTTTTAAAAATGCTAGCCTTCCATTAACTTCTCAAAAATAAATGAACTTTAGTCTCTAGCATACCATGCCATACATAACATACCGTGGATGCATAAAACATAACAAAAAATTTCCAAGTGCCATTTTGGGTTGGTTTGGCGGGTATTCAGACCGGTATTTACCCACACTTCGTAATTTGTGGGGCCTTGTGGAATTTTTCCCCAGTCCATCTCACACTTAAATTTTTTTTCAGCAGCGGCGAGACTGTCTCCTCAGTCAGCCATTTTGAAAGATCTCTAAATGAGCTTGAACATCCCCCAACATCGGACAGTGTCTCGCTCCCCCCTCCCCCCCCCCCCCCCTCCAGAACACTTGGGCATTATCCCCCTCCCCCATTAGGGGGCCATGCTTTGAGGTCACTGAAGACCCTCCTTTTACAGGCCTCCTCACACCCCTTTTGCCCCCCCCCCCTTCATTCCCTCCAACATTTTGAGGCCCCTTCATACCCAGACTTCACCTTCATCCCCCTTTCATGGGCATGCCCCCCCCCCCCTCCCCCCACATGCCCTGACCTTTGGCAGTACCACCCTGGTACTTGGGCACCTTAGCACTGCTATCCTGACTCTCCAGCCTGTAGTGCCAACTGAGCACTCTGCCAGTGCCTAGGTGCCAGGCTGGTAGAGCCTAGGTGCCAGGCTGGCAATGCCAAGATGCCTAAGTGCCAGCAGGCGTGCCGCCCTGCCCTGACCGGTCCTAACTGCCCAGGGGTCTCCAATGGTATGGGAGACACTCCAGGAGCTGTTCCGCTTGGTCCATGTTTGTATGTCCCAAACTGCACCCTGGTGAGGTTTCCCAGATAAGGCTGTTAGGTCCCGGATGCCGGGAGAATCTGCATGCATCTTTAAATGAGTTGAAACTCATTTAGATATGCTGATCTGGAGCTCGCTCAGCGAGGGCAAGATCCAGATCGTGATGTCTCGCGTAGTTCGGTTAAATCTCGTGTAGCATCTCGAACATCAGAAATCTCGTGAGAGGCTTCTTGCGAGATTTAATGGCCTTGGCCCAACACCAAATCGAGCACGACAAGGCCAACAAATCATGCCCTACGTCTGTCACAGAATAGGTGCGGTACTTTGATACATAGATTAAACCTGAAAATTTATCTTTCACATTTTGCTCAGTACTATATTCATTGCTTCATTGCTATCTAATTTTATCACCCGAGTGCTCTCATTCTAGTTCTTGCATGCTGTTGCCTTTTCTGTGGCTCTGCTGTAACTATGGCAATCAGTGAGGTTGCCCTCCTTTCTTTTGACATCTATATTCTAACACTAAGAGTCGGCAGGTATCAAATGATACCACCACAAGGTTCAACCGGCTATCAATCAAAGAGCCAAACACCAGTTAGTTCGTTCAAGGTCAAGGGTACTTTATTTACACACACAATTGATCATGCAACATACACTACTAGTTAACTACACCTATCAACGAAGACAACCTGTCCTTAACTTCAGGCACCCGGCTTAGGTTAGAGGAACAGTGGCCATTGTTCGATTCTGGATCTATCGAGTCTGAAGAAGTAACTGCTGCTCAGCTAAGCTCATCTGTCTGGTAGCGAGCATTGAACTTGGACTTGCTTCTGGTGGTGGTGCGATTGGAGATGGACGTTGCCAGGGCGCCAGGTCCAAAAGGGGACGAACACATGGTGGACTCTCTTCTGATGCTTGGGTGTTTTTGCCGCCTTTTGGGCGGTCCTTCAGTTTGGACCCCACTAATTGGGTGATCCCTGATCACTTTGTTCGATTTCAAACCAATAAATGGGTGGGTGCCTGGATGGCTGGGCGTGTCCCAAGTGGTCACTGACCCTGTTGTTTACGCTTCCCTGGAACAGGGAGTGGCGCCGAAATGTCTGGGACTGCGCCGGTCTCTCAAGTACCAGTCCTTTGTCTTGGGGGAGATGGGCCATCAAATGCTAATCGGTCCATCAAAATGCTAATTGATAAGAGTTTCGATATTGTCTGGATTCCTCACTTGCAAATATACATTTCAGGCTGTGAGCCTGCCTAAATCTTGCTTTGTTCATTTTACCCGCTACGCTTTGCGAGCTTTTCTGTTCCTGGTTGTAAGTGGCCATCCCAGATGGCTACAATGCACAATTAAGAGTGGGAGTCAACCAGTTGTGTCTAAATTCAAGTATATTTATTCAGCCACAATGGTGATTTCACCACAACCAGCTGGAATATCAAATTGTCAATTGTCTGGAAAATTAGCATTTTCTCAGGAAAGCAGATGTCACATCCACATTGTGTCTTAAATATTTTCTTTCCATGCCAAAAAGCCCATGTCTGTCCAGTCTTTCCTCATAACTGTAAAAACTGACACAAGGCCGGTCTTGAAGTGCTTCTCTGCAGCGTCTCAATTCCCACTCCAGAGATTTGAGTGCAGAATTTAGGCTGCAATTCAGACAACACTACAGGAGCGGTACACTGTTTGAGGTGCTGTCTTTCAGATGAATTGTGAAACTGAGATCCTTTCTGTGCTTTTGGATGGAATTACAAAATCCCATTGGACCATTCAAAGAAGTCAAATTCGAACTCAGCCCCGAGATCATTACCCTTGGTCTCTGGATTACTCGTCCAGTGACAGTACCATTACATCACCACTTCCCCTGATTACTCAGAAGGAAATTATGTCAGAAAAATGGTAAGAAAATCACTGTATGGACCTTATTTTCAATTTCTGTCCTGAAAGCAACAACATTTGGAGCCAAGGGTTTCCAATTTTATCTACAAAGTTTTGTTTAGCATGCCTTTCACATGTTCCACTAAATTTATATGAGCACTATGTCTGTCTTTGCATAAAATGATAAGTTGCACCTGCCACTCGTGTTGGAATCCAGGAAAATTCAAAATCAACAGAAAAATGAATTTGAAACTGATTTCAATTATCCATGTCTACACCAGGAGAACATTAAAGTACTGCTGTACATTTGAGAGTCCTAATTAATCGGACCTGACAATCGGTTGCATCCTGCTCTTTTTGTAAATGTTATAATCCCGATACAGCTCAGGTGATTTATTGAGAATCCTTTCGCAATTTGAATCTGCTGTAATAAACCATATAGATGTTGATCAGGGCTGTCAAACACTCGGGAGTAAAAGATTCCCCTTATCTCTCGCTCATAGATAAGGTCTCAGTCTGGTTGTATGAATGTAATGTTTAATTCTTTAAGAACATAGTTTGGTACGTTCACACAAAAGTAACTGGAAAGAAATGTCCTTGAGGCACCAATGGGTGGAAGCAAAAACTTCAAGATAAAAGTGACTTCAGATTTACAAAATTAAAAGTCATTTCAACAAAAGGTCTTGAAAGTAATTTTTACCAATGCTTCAAGGATTCTCCAACGGCTAAAATTCCTCTCTCTAATCAGTTAAATGGATCACATTCTTAAGGGAATCCGTATCTGGGTTTAGCCCCTTATTTAGTTTCATTGGTTCTAATTTTCAGCTGAGACCCCCTTGTTTCACACAGGAAAGTGTCAATCACTTAACAGGCAATTGGTTAATTAAACATTAATCGATTATTCCAAATTAATTATCTTTCCACCACTTTTGTCCCACGTTCAAACTCCCTCCGTCACGTCTGGTCTCAGTTACGAGGTTTTAAACTCGTTCAATGTACCCTCATATCAGTAAGAGTACTTGCAGTACATAATTCGTAACATTTGAGACAGTCATGGACAGTATTCAAAATATTAGCCAATTTTATAACTTCTATTTCTACAACTTCAATAATTTTCAATAATTGTTATATTTTCCAGAATATTTTAGCCAACATTTTAAAGAACCCCTCTCTATAATTGTTTAATCGAACTGCGTTGGAGTAAAAATCATGAAGCAGTTATTAAAAAAGACTTTTGAAATTGCAAGAGAACCTGACACATTTATTCTGTCCCTCTTTCCATAGATGCTGACTGGCGTGCTGAGTATTTACAGCATTTCCTGTTTTAATTTCCAATTTCCAATTTCCAACATCTGTAATATTCTGCTTTTCGCTGAGACTCTCAGATCTTTGGGCAGGGGTATCGTCCCCTTTTTTCCGTTTTGTTTTCCCATCATCGACATCAGTGACAGAACACCCAGTCGAAAATGAGATGGATCAGTAGGTTGTGAGGGAATGGTTTAGAAACTGCTGAGCTAGCTTGAACAAAAAAGCATGAACTGCATTTAACTTCACGTAACGAAGATTGCTTGTATGCTGCACAAGTCATTTCTTGGCTGCATCCCTCCAACGAGAGTCAGTTGTCAGCAAGGCAGAATAAAAGGGGGCGTAAAAAGGTCAGAAATGTATTAACACAGTCAATAAAGGAAGATGATTAAAAGCAGCCAGAAATGATCTGGAACAGAAGGCCAGAGGCAGGATATGCTGACAGGTTTCAGACCATCACTGTCAGCCTGAAATGGTGGTTCGAAATGTAAACTGTGTGGCGATCAGTCACTTGTCTGTGATTTTTCTCCAACAGATCAATTAATGGCTGGAGGGCAGGCTCACCATCTAATTCAGCACAATCATTGGATTCTTGAAATTGGAGAAAATATAGGAGGCCCTCCTGCTTTTATAGCAGCAGCAGGATGCATGGCATGTAAGTGAGGGAGGTGGTGCCTCGCTTTCAATTGACTAAAATATAAAAAATATTTTATAAGCGCTAAAAATGAAATTTTTAAGTAATGTACAGAATCCTCGGTGATGCCTCTGCATTGTATTCGGGCTTTTCCTGGTGATTGTACAGTTTTTCTGTGGCATTTTCAGCATTTACCATACAATTTGATGTATCCTTTGCATATATTTTTATACATTCTTTTATTGGTTTGTGGGATGTATTTGTTACTGGCAAAACCGCCATTTATTCCCCATCTCTAATTTCCCTTGAGAAGATGTTAGTAACCCACTTTCTTGAATTGCTGCACTGGTGTAGATATACCCAGAATGCTGTTAAGGGGTGAATTCCAGGTTTGTGACAGCAAAGGTGTAGGAATGGTGATTCATTTCCAAGTCAGGATGCTATGTATCTTGCAGAGTAACTTGCAGGTGATGGTGTTCCCATGTAGCTGCTGCCTTTGAATTTATCGTAAGAAGTCTTACAACACAAGGTTAAAGTCCAACAGGTTTGTTTCAAATCACTGGCTTTCGGAGCACTGCTCCTTCCTCCGGTGAATGAAGAGGTATGTTCCAGAAACATATATGTAGACAAAGTTAAAGATGCAAGACAATGCTTTGAATGCAAGCATTTGCAGGTAATTAAGTCTTTACAAATCCAGAGATAGGGGTAACCCCAGGTTAAAGAGATGTGAATTGTCTCAAGCCAGGACAGTTGGTAGGATTTTGCAAGCCCAGGCCAGATGCTGGGGGAGGAATGTAATGCGACATGGACCCCCAGCATCAGGCCTGGGCTTGCGAAATCCTACCAACTGTCCTGGCTTGAGACAATTCACACCTCTTTAACTTGGGGTTACCTCTATCTCTGGATCTGTAAAGACTTAATTACTTGCAAATGCTCGCACTCGCAGTCAAAGCATTGTCTTGCATCTTTGACTTTGTCTACATATATGTTTCTGGAACATACCTCTTCATTCACCTGAGGAAGGAGCAGTGCTCTGAAAGCTAGTGATTTGAAACAAACTTGTTGGATTTTAACCTTGTGTTGTAAGGCTCAACCCAGTACAATGCCGGCATCTCCACATTTATCAATGGTAGAAGCCACTAGGTTTTCAAGGTGCTGTTGAAGAAACCTTAGTGAGTTGCTTCAGTGCATTTTGTAGATTATATATGTTGCTGCCACTGTGGGCTGGTGGCGTGAATGTTAAAGGAGATGGGATGTTGTTGGATTTGCACTCATCCAGGCAGTTGGAGAGTATAGCATCACATTCCTGACTTGTGCATTGTAGCTGGTGGACAGGCTTTTTGGAAGGTGAATTATTTGCTGCATAATTGCCAGCCTCTCATGCTCTGTATCTGCAGGATTTACATGGCTGTTAGTGTCTGGTCAATGGTAATCCCCAGGACATTAATGGTGGAAGATTCAGTGATGGTAATGGTATTGAATATCAAGGGGGAGATGGTTAGATTAGCACTTGTTGGAAATTGTCATTGCTTGCCACTTAGCCCAAACTTGATCGCTGTCCAGGTCGAACTGCTTCAGGAAATGGATTGCTTCAATATCTGAGAAGTTGTGAAAGGTAACCCTCACTGAACAACCATGAATAAACATCCCACTTTTGACCATGCATTGGAAGGAAGTTTGTTGATAAAGCAGCAGCTGAAGGTTGTTGGGCCTAGGATGCGAACCTGAGGAATGCCTGCAGCAATGTCCAGAGGCTGAGATGAATGGTCTCGAACTGCGGCAACCATCTCCCTTTGCGCTGGGTACGACTCCTACCCGTGGAGAATTTCCCCTCTGATTCCCATTGACTAAAGGTTTGCTAGGGCTCCTTGATACCACAACTGGTCAAATTCTGTCTTGATGTCAAGGGTATTCACGCTCACCTCATCTGGAATTCAATTCTTTTGTCCATGTTTGTACCATTTAAAAAAATATATATATTTTTATTGAAGTTTTTCCATTTTAACAAATGACACAACAAAGTCACAGGATTGTTACAGGATAGCAAAAATGTCTCCACATACAGAGATACAGAAGAACAACAATGGAGTTGGTTCAGTGCAATCACAAAACTCAGCTTGGTGTTTTCATACACATCACTAAAGAACAAGGGGAGGATAATAAGGCCATGGAAAAATGCTAAAATGGTGCACACCTTCCCACATGGTGATTGCTCGCAACGTCCATGAGAATTCAGGATAAGATGTTTGCACCATGTTCAGGCGTGCACCAGAACATATCTCCCTCAACTCCACACACAAGACGCAATAAGATCACATCATAATGTCCTCTTCTCAGATATCAGATCTGTCTGTACCCCTGAAGGAACCAGTCACAGATTTTTTAACCGCAAATTGGAATGAAAAAATTACTGAAAAAAATCACGAAGGCACAAGTTCTTTTTTAAAAATAAAGTAAGAGTGCCCAATTATTTTTTTCCAATTGAGGGGCAATGTAGCATGGCCAAACCACCTAACCTGCACATCTTTGGGTTGTGGGGGTGAGACCCATGCAGACACGGTGCAAACTCTACATGGTAGTGACCCGGGGCTGGGATTGAACCCAGGTTTTCAGCGCCAGTGCTAACCACTGTACCTGTGTGCCACCCTGCGAGGGCACTAGTTCTAAAAGGATATTTTACATATAACTACCAAATGCAACAAAGCCCCAATATCGGGCACAATATAGAACGATCACCATTCTACATATTGATGCAGAGAGGACCAGCAAATATTCACATAATTGGTATGGATTATCGTCCATGCGGTCAGTGCCTCTTAACGCAGGAACAAAGTTGGGATAAAAAACAAAATCTACCAGGAGCAGAAGGTCTCCGGGTAAAGGAACCAGGACATAGCCATGAGCCCATGATCCCGAGGTGCACACCCCTCACCACAAGACAGAGTTGGGGAAAAGTTCTCCTTTGAAACCTCACTCAGCCTTTCAGGACATCTCTGCCAAGAATGAATGTACCAAACATAAGAGGCAACAGGATAGCAACCACAGTACAGGACCTGGCCCAGCCCCACACGCTCTTGCATATGGAGTTAGTAAACCAAGGATACCCAGAACATGCCAAAGCTCGCTACCCAACCACTTCACCCCTCTTAAAACATAAGTACCCAATGCAACGCACCAGCCAACACTAGAAGAATCACACTGTCCTTAACCGAGGAGACTCCATCACCAAGGAGAAGATAATTTGTCAAGACACCCATTAAGTAGGCGACCTGGGAGGGGCCCGATTCACTGATCTCCACTATAAAGAAAATAAGCGGTGTCTAAAATACACTCTGTTCTCATGGATACAAAGATTACAGCACTTTTTAAAAAAAGGATAAGACTGTGCACAATCCACATACCACTTTACCGATTCAATATAGTTTTTGCTAAAAACAAATAACAAACTACCCTTGCCCTCGTGCTCAAACATCATTTATCCTTGTCAGGAGAGAAGACAACAGGAAATCCACACCATAATCACAAGACAACGATGTCCAGGGTTATTGATGAACTGCAGGATGATAACACCATCTATGTCACTTGGCAAGGCTACAACAGGATCATTGAATAACACTCAGGATCTCTCCAAAGTTCCATCGAATGAAGCATTATCAGCCTGCCATGTTATCGCCCTGACACCCAGGCAGCCAGACAACCAGGGAGTGAGGGGGGGGGGGGGGTTGATCCAACATGGTCGGCCATGTCCAATCCTTCCCGATTAACATAGCGGACAGAATGACATAAGACCAATGGTCTTCATCTGACCCCAGCTCCTCGAAGACCGGATATGATATGCTCCATCGAACCTTCTCTCAAGGATACATCAGCCTTTTTCTTCTAAAATGCTGTCTTTTCCAAGCGCAGCAGCAACCAAACTTTGATTTAACCCTTTCAGTGGCAGTGTCTTTCAAAAAGAAATTTCTACCAGAGTATTCTTGTTGAACCATTTTCTGTAATTAAGGATCTAGTAAGTTGATAGCACTGAATCTGTAAACGCACATTTATTTCTACATGTGCCTAATGAAATGTAAGTTACAAGTAAATGGATTTTTTTTCTAGTCTGCAATTCATTTTTGTAATCTGTAAACCTCCGACTCGTGTTAGTTTTCTCCAAAACACAGGATTTAAAAAAAAATATCTAAACTAAAACTGGTGAGTGATGATTTGATACAAAAACCTTAACATTCCAGGAAAATGCTCCCAGGCTTTATACTGTAAACATAGCCTTGTTGTTGTAAATGAGTTCCACTACAATGTTTTTGCAATGATGGCAACAGCTTACATTTATGTAACATCTGTTCCATCATAAACCTTCACATACATGTTATTAAACAAAATTTAACACCAAAGCCACATAAGGAATTATTCATACAGGTGCAGCTATAAATTGAAAATGCTTTATTCAAAATTAAAGATCTGTGAGAGCTGAGAAGAAATCTAATTCTTTAATAATCAAATTTTTCCTCTTTAGTCATCTTAATGCCCCACTCATCACAATACTCCCTCACGGCTTTTCATGGCTGATTGATGTTCAATGCAATGCAGCAATAGTGCCCTTTCTCTCTTATTTCCCAGATTAAACTCAATTTGAATTGGGTGCACCGCATGCTGTCACATTTATTTACGGTTGAACTAAATGGATTTCCACTATCCCCCCCCCCCCCAACCCCAGTTGAACTAGCGTTGCGATGCTGCCTGTTCTACTGCCTGTTCTGCAGAAGCTTGAAGAGAAATATTTCATGCAAGACATTCCCTGGAATTTGCTCATTGCTCTTTTCCCTGAGTTTAATGGTTGGAGATTCATGGTTCTGACTTATTTGGAGTTTGATTCTTCCATTTTTAAAAATTATTAACAGTCCTGTACCTCTCGCATGCTTGTGTCTTACTTTGCCACCTTGGTCTCCCCACAGAAGCCCTTATTTCCTTCACATAGAGCAGAAACTGTTTTGAGAATCTGTGTGCTGATTCAGGAGATGTCAAGAACATTTGAAAAGCTTGTGTGTTGTGATAGGACGGACTGCATTTCCCAGTTAGGGTTTTTCTGAGTTGGTAGGTAACTGTGATATGTTCCTGGCTTGCAGAGTTTCCAGTTGAACTGCTGGCTAATGGGAACTTGCTGACCCAAGTGTAATGCCTTCCGATTTTGTGAGGGGCTCAAAATTGACCATCTCCAGCAGATGGAAGAAGATTAATTAAAATAATAACTCTTTCCATCAGGTAGGAGTTTTCCACTTGTTCGATTCATTTTAATTTTCTCA
Source organism: Scyliorhinus canicula (assembly GCF_902713615.1). Lineage (NCBI taxonomy): Eukaryota > Metazoa > Chordata > Chondrichthyes > Carcharhiniformes > Scyliorhinidae > Scyliorhinus > Scyliorhinus canicula. The sequence continues at coordinate 105,878,601 of NC_052158.1, forward strand.
GCGAGCAATGCTCAATGTCTTAATGCCCTGCAAAAATCTCCATCTTACAGCACATTTTAAATTGCCAAGGAATGCACTTTGGCAAAAGGAATGCTTTGCACAAATCTGCAAGGCTAATTTTATATCATCAATGGAGGTCACTCTGGAACTAATTGGCTCTAATTAGCATTCCCATGAGCTGTTAAATTCTTTGCCCGTAGCCGAGTTGCTCTCAATGAAGTGCAGAAATAATTCCTGCCAATGGAACTTGAAAATCACTTCTAATCTGATCCTTACAGAGAGATCAGATGCTGATCATTGTAAATGAGGGCAAGTGTGCTGACACAAATGGATTTGTAATCTGAGATTTGATTTGTGTAGCTGAACGTTTGTGGTGAATCACAATCCTAGTAATTCACACTGTTATATTGTATGTGTTGTGTCTTTGTAAGCTCGGTATACGAGCAGTTGCGCGGCTCTGCCCATAGGGGGAGATGAGGAGTTTGTACTGGGCTCCACTCTTGGCTCCGCCCATGGTTCCACCCATGGCTCCTCCCACTAACCAGAAGTATAAAGATCTGCAGTTGTGAGCCTGCTGCCAGTTCATCTCATCGCAGGCAGGCTCAGTTGTAAGACTATTAAAACCACTGTTCACTTCCTATCACGTGTCTTGTGAATTGATGGTCACATCAATTTAATAGTCTTGGGAAACCTGAAGAAAACGTTAGGAAACTTGAAGAAAACTACTATGGAATCAAACCTGATTGACCAGAACTCCACCCGCAGGCTGCAGAGGCGAAATAAATCTTTCTACACTGGCTCAGATGTTTCAAGGCCTACCTGGCTGAGTCAAGCACAGCAGAAACTACAGAGGAGCAGAAACTCAGCCTACTGCATGCAAGGGTGAGCCACCGTATCTCTACTCAACTTAACAGTACTACCTCGTATACGGCAGCCCTAGCCATGCTAGATCGAATGTACGTGAGGCCCATCAATGAGGTCTATGCGTGCCACATTTTTACGACCTGCCGCAGCGCCCTGCGGAGTCGTTGGATGAATTCTTGCGCGATTTAAAAGCTTTAGCTCGGGACAGTAATGATTAAGCTGTATCAGCCGAACAGCATATGGAGCTCGCTGTCCGAGATATGTACGTGGCAGGGCTCAGGTCAAACTATGTGCACCAGCGGTTACTTGAAATAGGGGACCAGAACTTGGAGGACACGGTAGAATTGGCTATCACCATGGAGGTCTCGTTCCGCAGCCTCACCTCGCTCCCCGCGGACCAAGCGACCCCATCCTGGGCCCCCGACCAGCGACTGCCTCGGGCCTGCGTCGCGCGGCCACCCACCCACTACGCAGCCCCAGTGTGCCATTTTTGCGGACAGCCCCAGCACCCATGGCAGCACTGCCCGGCTCGCAACGTGACCTACAGCAGCTGTGGTCGCAAAGGACACTATGCCCGGGTCTGCATGGCGAAGAAATCCCCCTCTCCAAACTCTCCGGGAGCCCAGAGCACTCGTTTCCAAAACTCACGGGCCCACAGGCCCGGAAATTCTGTGGCCCGTACTCCGAATCCGCCCCCACCCGACACGTGCGACTCATGGGGGCCGCCATCTTGGCAACCCCCCTCCACGCCGCCGGCCACGTGCGACTCATGGGGGCCGCCATCTTGGGATCCATCCTCTTCAAACTCTGAAACTCACCTCGAAGACTACGACCTCAGCGGACAGTCATCACGGGGCCACTCCAGCACAGCTGATCGAGCTGCCGACTACCCGCAACTCAGCGCGGTCACGTTGGACCAGTCGTGTCCGAAACACCTCAACAGGTACAGGACACCGTGCCTATCTTCCCTGCACGACAAACTATCTCCCTCGCTTCGGCTCACATTCCGTTCACCTCCAAGGGCCTTCAACGACCCATAACGACCCTTAACGCTAGCTACTCGAACTTCCGGCTATACGTACTCCCCGAACTCTGCGCCCCACTCTTACTGGGACTCGACTTCCAGTGCAACCTCAAAAGCCTCACACTCCGCTTCGGCGGACCCCTACCTCCACTCACTATCTGCAGTCTAGCGATGCTAAAAATCAACCCCCTCCACTCTTTGCCAATCTCACTCCGGACTGCAAACCCGTAGCCACTCGCAGCAGGCGGTACAGCCTGCAGAATAGGGTCTTTATCAGAACCGAGGTCCATAGACTTCTACGTGAGTGGATCATAGAGGCCAGTAATAGCCCCTGGAGAGCTCAGGTGGTGGTTGTCAAGACCGAGGATAAATTCCGAATGGTAATGGACTATAGCTAGACCATTAATCGGTTCACTCTCCTCGATGCGTACCCCCTCCCCACGATTGCAGACATGGTGAATCAGATCGCCCAGTATCGGCTCTTCTCCACGGTGGATCTGAAGTCTGCTTACCACCAGCTCCCAATCCGCCCGGAGGACCGCCTGTACACACATTCGAGGCAGATGGCCGCCTATTCCATTTCCTCCGGGTTCCCTTTGGCGTCACGAATGTGGTCTCGGTGTTCCAACGAGCAATTGACCGAATGGTGGACCAGTACGGGCTGCGGGCCACGTTTTCGTACTTGGACAATGTCACCATCTGCGGCCATGATCAGCAGGACCACGACGCTAGCCTCCATCTATTTCTCCAGACTGCCCAGAAACTCAGCCTCACGTATAACACGGAGAAATGCGTTTTCTGCACGAGCAGGCTAGCCATCCTCGGCTATGTCGTGGAAAACGGAGTCCTGGGCCCCGACCCGGACCGTATGAGCCCTCTCTTACAACTCCTTCTCCCTCATTGTCCCAGGGCCCTCAAGAGGTGCTTGGGATTTTTCTCATATTATGCCCAGTGGGTCCCTCAGTATGCGGACAAAGCCCGCCCACTATTTAAGGCCACACTCTTTCCTCTATTAGATGAGGCTCGCCAGGCCTTCACCTGCATCAAGGAGGACATCGCCAAGGCGGCCATGTGGGCGGTGGATGAATCCGTCCTTTTTCAGGTAGAGAGCGATGCCTCAGAGGTCGCTCTCGCAGCCACATTAAATCGGGCAGGGAGACCAGTCGCGTTTTTCTCCCGGACCCTCTCCGCTTCGAAACTTCGACACTCCTCGGTCGAAAAGGAAGCACAAGCCGTTGTGGAAGCTAAACGTCACTGGAGGCACTACCTCGCAGGTAGGAGGTTCACCCTCATCACCGACCAAAGATCGGTTGCCTTTATATTTGACAACTCACAAAGGGGCAAAATTAAAAACGATAAGATCCTACGGTGGAGGATCGAACTCTCCACCTACAAGTACGATATCATGTACCGACCGGGGAAGCTCAACGAGCCCCCAGATGCCCTGTCCCGCGGCACGTGCGCCAGCGCGCAAGACGACCCCCTGAAAACTATCCACAATGACCTCTGCCACCCGGGGGTCACCTGGCTCGCCCACTGTCAAAGCCTGAAATCTGCCTTTCTCCACCGAGGAGGTAAAAACCATCACCAGGGATTGCCCGACTGTGCGGAGTGCAAACCACACTTCTGTAGACCAGACAGGGCCCACTTGGTAAAGGCCTCCCGGCCCTTTGAACGCCTCGCAATCGATTTCAAAGGGCCACTCCCCTTGACCAATCGGAATGTGTACTTCCTGAACATCATCGACGAGTTCTCCCGCTTCCCCTTTGCTATCCTGTGCCCTGATATGACCTCCCACACGGTCATTAGGGCCCTGCACAGCATCTTCACCCTGTTTGGTTTCCCCAGCTACGTACACAGCGACAGGGGTTCATCCTTTATGAGCGACGAGCTGCGTCAGTATCTGCTCGACAAGGGCATCGCCTCGAGCAGGACTACCAGCTACAACCCCAGGGGGGACGGGCAGGTGGAGAGGGAGAACGCGACGGTCTGGAAGACCGTCCTACTGACCCTCTGGTCCAGGAAGCTCCCGACCTCCCATTTGCAGGAGGTCTTCCCCGACGTGCTCCATGCTATTAGGTCCCTCCTATGTACAGCCACCAATCAGACCCCTCATGTGCGTCTATTAGTTTTTTCCAGGGGCACTACCACGGGGGTTTCGCTCCCAGCATGGTTGAAGACACCGGGCCCGGTTCTCCTCCGGAAGCACATCCGGGCACACACAACTGACCCACTCGTTGAGAGTGTGCTCCTACTCGACTCGAAACCCCAATACGCGTTCATCGAATACCCTGACGGCCATCAGGACACTGTTTCCCTCCGGGACCTGGCGCCTGCAGGATCCAACTCCAACACTACTACCGCCGAGGTACCCCTCACACTGCACCCCACCCAACCCCCCGTGCCCAGCACCCCCACGCCTGCAGGTTCGCTGCCCGTGCTCCGCGCCCCTGCGCCTATGGGTTTCCGCGCTCCCCATCACCAGTCGAACCAGTCGGGTACGAAGCTCGGACCAAATCACCCCCGGAGTCCGCCATCGTACCCTCGCCGACCGCCGCCACCAGAAGAGGCTGCAACCCCGGCGCTACGTCAATCTCGGAGGACAACTCACCTGCCGGACCGACTCAATTTGGAGACCCATCACCCCCGCCGGACTTGATTTTTTTTACAGGGGGTGAATGTGGTGAATCACAATCCTAGTAATTCACACTGTGTTATATTGTATGTGTTGTGTCTTTGTAAACTCGGTATACGAGCAGTTGCGCGGCTCCGCCCATAGGGGGAGATGAGGAGTTTGTATTGGAGTCCACCCTTAGCTACGCCCATGGTTCCGACCACTAACTGGAAGTATAAAGATCTGCAGTTGTGAGCCAGCTGCCAGTTCATCTCGTCGCAGGCTGGCTCAGTTGTAAGACTATTAAAACCACTGTTCACTTCCTATCACGTGTCTTGTGAATTGATGGTCACATCAACGTTCACCATAAATGTTGCTACATGAATTTGAATTCCACAGAATAGAATGAAAGTAATATGGAGCAACACTTCACGTTATGTAACACAGGGCAGCCCAACATATGGCTTACAGGCCACAACCCGGCCTGCCATGCCTCTATGCCGGCCTGTTGACTTAGATACGTGGAAGTGACAGGCTGCTTTCCTCTCGTGTTTGCTGTTCTCGGGCTGATCAGTGAGCCTAGAAGCAGAAAACAAGGACGGGAAACGGTCTGTTTTTGGAGGAACAGTGTACTGCATGAAAGAGGGTGGCAATGATGCATTCTCGCTCCACCTTTGGTGGCATCCTGCATCTTTCCCCCTCCCACGCAGACACTGGCCCCCTAAAGGAGACAAGAGGGTGGCGTGGACTGGGAAAGCCATGAACAACGGCAGTTGCAGCAACCATGCCCATTCAGCCTCCGCTATTTGGGGCAGAATGAAGAAGAGCACCTTGGTATATTTAGAGCCATCCCCAATTCCTCTTCAGAGGGTAAATGTCCAAATCTTGCAGTTGTGGGTGGGAAATGAAAGAGTGAATGTTTGTGATGGTGGATGAGCCTGAGAATGAGCATGTGAGAGTGACTGAATGCAGTTGCGTGTGATGCATGCGAGAACCCTGAAACTGGGAGTGAGCCAGACATGCGCACACCCTTCCCTCCTCCCTCCTTAAAAGCCTATACACAAAGCAAGCCAGAGATGAGAAACTGAGAGGCAACCTGCTTCCGACCCCAACTTTTGTATGAATTCTGTCAAGTCCAGTTTGGATTGTACACCACCAGAGACGAACACAGGGTCAGTGTTAGCTAGTCCCAGCTCCTTAGCTGAGCCCTGCTACCCACTCCTTTCCCTGGAAATCAGGTCTTGGGGCCTAGTCTGTCTCTGTCTAGCTCTGCTTTGGAAGCCAAAAGGCAAAAAGGTTTTAGGGTTAGGTACTTTTGGGCGCGGCCGTTTTGGCACGGCCGTTTTGGCGCCAACCCGTTTTGGCGCCGGCTGTTTTGGCGCCGGACGTTTTGGCGCCAAAATAACATTTCTTTATTATTAGCCTCAGGTGAGTTGGCTGGTGCGGGTGCGTTGAGTTGGGTGCTGGTGCGTTCTATCACCATCTGTTTATATATTGGCGTTATATATTGGCATTATTGACGTTTTGGCACCAAAATAACATTTCTTTATTTGTGAATTAGCCTCAGTTGAGTTGGCTGGTGCGGGTGCGTTGAGTTGGGTGCTGGTGCGTTCTATCACCATCTTTTTATATATTTTGTAACTAAACCAATTCGCATACCCATATGATGGCTGAGGCAGTATCAACGAAACGTGGTAAAGAAAAATTTGTTCATAACGGATTCCTTTACGTCTTTGACAAAACAAGCAAAGGTGACAGCGAAGTGAAATTTTGGCGTTGTGAGCAAAAAAACCGGTGCAAAGCACGTCTCCATACTAAAGCTGCAAACGTGGTGAGGCAGCTGAACAGCCATTCGCATGATGCTTCTGCTGCACAAGTAGAGGTTGCACTCGTGAAAACTAAAATAAAAAAGAGAGCACAGGAAACCCTTGAGGCACCGACTGTAGTTGTTAATGAATGTTTGACAGACATATCCCAAGCTAGTCTACCAGCCATTCCTAATATATCTGCTTTGAGGAGAATGATAAGCAGAAAGCGTAATTATGTATTGAACGCCCCCACCAATCCAAGTGATTTACAACAATTGATTGTGCCAGAATGCTACAGGATATATGTCCCTCAACCAGGAGTGGAAGAAAAATTTTTACTTTGTGATAGCGGACCAGGTCACGACCGGATATTAATCTTCGGAAGACAGAGCTGGCTACAGCACTTATTGACATCTGATATGTGGTTTGCAGATGGCACATTCAGTATTGCTCCCAGCCTCTTTTCTCAGATATATGTAATTATGGTAAAAAAACACGGAGGAGTTACTCCTACGGTTTATGCTCTTTTGCCCAACAAGCAACGCACCACATATACGAGAATGTTCGCATTATTGAAAGAAATCGAACCCAACTTGAAACCCAGTTCAATCGTCTGTGATTATGAACAAGCTGCGCACAGTGCTATGAAAGACATATTCCCTGATGTTCAAATAAAAGGATGTTTTTTTCATTTAGCGCAAAATATGCAAAAACATCTAGCTAGTATGGGGTTCCGTAGTTTGTATAACACTGATCCAGATTTCGCGTTAAAAGCTAAAATGATTATTGCCATTGCCTTCGTCCCTTTGAACAAAATCGATGAATATCTGGATGCTTTAGCGACCCAACTGCCGCAAGAACTTCAAGATTTACTGAACTGGTTTGAAGATACATATGTTGGTCGTCTGAACAGACGAGGAAATGGTAGGCGAACACCTTTATTTCGCCCTGAGATTTGGAACCTTTATCAGAGAACATTAAACGGGGAAGACCGCACAAACAATAATGCGGAGGCAGCCCACCGTCGATTGAAATATGAACTTGGCATGCATCATCCCACCATATGGAAACTAATTAAGAACTAGCCGGCCATGAACCGCCACAAAAACTAAAAAAGTATAGAGATGCAGATAAAAGAATACATGAAACTGTTCTTAAATTTGAAAACATGGATGCTATCGAGTACTTGAGGAGCCTTGCTCATAATTACCAAATGAACTAAACTAAAGGTTTTTTAACTTTAGTTTTTAACTAAATGAACTAATTTAAGGTTTTTAACTAAATTAACTAATTTAAGGTTTTTAACTAAATGAACTAATTTAAGGTTTTTAATTTACAATAAAGATAAAAGAATACATGAAAGTGTTCTTATATTTGAAAATTTGAGTACTTGAGGAGCCTTGCTCATAATCACCAAATGAACTAAACTAAATGAACTAATTTAAGGTTTTCTGTCGTCTGCGCCCAAACGGCCGCGCCAAATTGGCTGCGCCCAATTGTCCCATGGCGCCCAAACGGCTGCGTCCAAACGGCCGCGCCAAAACGGCCGCGCCCAATTGTCCCATCCCCAAGGTTTTATTGGTTAGCTTTGCTGCTTGGCACTTTTTAATGGTCAGCTTTGTGAATTAATTGGGTCGCACGTGGCGCAGAGTTTAGCACTGCTGCCTGTGGCGCCTAGATGCCAGGTTCTATCCCACCCTGGGTCACTGTCTGTGAGGAGTTTGCACAATCTCCTCATGTCTGCGTGGCCTTCACCCCACAACCCAAAGATATGCAGGTTAGGTGGATTGGCCACACTAAATTTCCCCTTTAAAAATAAAAAATCATCGTGAATTGATTTAGTCTTAAATGATCAATTTAGTGCTTTGATATTGCTTTTTTAAAAATTCATGTTCAATGTGCCAAACCTTATCTTTCCAAAATTTGCTCATTGGCTCCTTGGGTGAGAATAAAATTGCAATGTGGCCCCTCAGGTGAAAAGGTTGTACAATCTTGATCTGACATCACAAAAGCAATACCAATAGTATATGCAGTGTTTGTCCAAAACAATATTGTTTCAAAGAGCATTTAATATGTTTAATGAGTTGTCATTTGTGCATTTTACACTTTTAAGTACTTCAGTAACATTTCAACAAGAAGTTTGTTATGAAGTCAAAAACTTTTAATGTTTGTACATTTCTCCAATCCTATTTCAAAATCATTGGAAACTTACAGGAAATTCCTTCAGCAATGTAACAAATATTTGTATGTGACTTGGAAAAAGTGTAGATTTTTCACATTTTGAAATAGAAATAAAACCTTTTGCGACAAATATAATTTCTGCCAGGTGTGAGGGTGCTATTGGGCATGATTTTGCTGGAATAGACCCCTTTAGATTTGTCTCTACTCTGGACTTTTAAACCTATTAGACACAGGTTTTCTGAATGTGCAAGCTGTTAACAGCGCAATCATTTGGGACCATGGAGAGCAATGGAACAATGTATCCCCCTCTTGATTGGGAAATAAGCAAGCAAAGAAAGGAAAGAATTCAATGTCAAATTAGGTACAGGAAAAGAAATAATGAGATATGAAATAATATTGCATTAAGAGAGAATCAAATGAGAGAGAGTGGTGAGAGTCACACTCCGTCCCTTGCTGTTGATTCCCATACGCGACCCCCTCCATCCCTCTATCACTCAGCTGTGCCTGGATCCTTTGACAATCCTGCGCCATGAGTGGGTGCATTATCGGCAGCAGCCACTGCCTTTCAGCTGATGCTGCCACGTAATGAAGAGCTGCCGGGCTCTGATTGATGGGTAACCCTCAGTGGGCAGGACCTCTGCCCCCATGGTCCTTGATCTTGGGGAACCACCGTCAATGCCCAATTGATTGGTATTTAGTGTGGCAGGCCTTCCTGAAACAAAAACACAGAACTCTCACTGGACCTCCAACCAACCGGCAAGACCCCTGTCCCTGCATTATGTTCCATCCGTTGAATTTGTGAAGATTGCTGTCAAATTACTTCCAAAAAGAGAAATAGAGAAAGAAAGATTGGGCTGGTTCCTCTGAGCCTCTGCGCTGAAATCATGATCGGCGCAGGGGCGGAGAATGGGCGTTTACGCCAACATCCGGTCCGACGCCGTTCCCCGATTCTCCGGTCCCTGTAGAATCACTTGGGAGTCTCTCGCACACGAACTATGTGGCAAGGGTAGAGGGCCATTGACAGAGGCCCTCCCTCCGCAATTTTCCGAGGAGAAACTGGCCCCGGTCCCGACGCGGTAGTTCTAACCACCTATCAGCCGTTGGGAACGGCCGGTGGCTGCTGCAGACTCATTCCGCGGCAGCCCTGGTGGGACGTGGGGGGATTAATCAGAGAAGGGCCTCATGGACGGCCAGGGGGCGATCGAGCATCACGGGCTCGCGTAACGCGCGTTCTCAGGGGGGGGGGGTTACACTTCTGGTGCCGCTCTGTGATCTGAGTCCGCCATGTCCCACGGGGCTCCCGACACGAAGTGCGGGGCTCCGTATCCGCAGCCAGAACTGCGAGAAGCATTCCAGGGCCCTGCAGGTAGGAGAATCGCTCAGGAATTTCTTAAGGAAAGTCCAGAGTGATTCCCCAGCGTTTTTTCGCTGACGTGGGGACTTAGCCTCATGTCTTTTTCCTCTCTCAATTCAAAGCAAAAACGTATACTTTTAAAATCCCCAGTGATGAAAACCTGAAGAAATGAGTCTCCACATTTGTAATAGCTTAGTTTTTCTGCCAAGGAGATTAACTTGTAACAATTAACACTCAATGGGGGCAATTTTGAGTCCTTACTCTCTGTCTGTAGGCTCAAATTCCAGAGAGATAATCATTCAAGCAGCATGACCCGGGAACCTAATTTCAATATGTTAGCATATATTAGCGAGCACTCTGTCCAGACCCTCGCAGTGTCGGCCTTGTGTTGGAGTGATGGCACTATCTCCTTGGACAGAAGGTGATGAGACTCCACCTGTCGGCCTTGTCATATAAAGTGGGATGCTGTTAACCCTTCCTGATTCTCGCGACTCTGCCTCTGCAGTTCTGTCGGCTCTGGTGCAACCGGACTAAGGAGCACGTCATCTGACTGGGGCTCATCAGTGGCCTGGATACTGGCATCCGCCCAAGTGCCAGGTCGCTGTAACTTCCCTGCCTCCAACTGCTGTGGATCATCAACTGTGAGGTGCTCCCCAGTGAATGAACCAGAAACCTACGAAGTGTGAGTTTCTGTGCTGGTGGAGGATGGGGGTGACAGATGTGATGCTTTTTCTATTGTGATGTCCAAGAATTCCCCTTTGAGCTGCTCAGATCTGAGGTTTCCAGGGGGCACGAGGATGGTCCCAGCTGCTCATCCGATTGACCTGCAGGGGAAGGGGGATGGCATAAGTACATCATGGGGAATAAATGATGCATGATGTTTTCTCATGTGAGGTTTGAGGAATGATTGTGTTCTCACTTTTACTCGCTGCCCCAATTCGCCTTCAGCAAGGCGCAGTTATACTCCTCCCTGGCCAGCTGAAGATCTCTTTCCTTATTCGGGATGAGGGTATGGAGCCCTCTCATGAGCTCAAGTGGCTGTGCCCTCACATGCTGGTTGTGCTCGGTTGAGTCCTGTGGGAATAAAGATGGGGCGAGTGCAGGCAGGAGTCCAGCCAGCTTCGATGGTTGAGGACTGGCATGCATGGGCCTTGAGTGGGGTCCAGCCAGTTCAGATGGTTGAGGTCTGGCATGCATGGGACTTAGCAGGGATGCGAGGAGCAGAGTTGAGGCTGAGGGATACCATGGGGATTGGGATGGGTGTGAAGGGGCTTCATGACTGGTGGGCAACCTGCGGGGTGGCTGGGTGAGCCACTATCATGAAGGGATGAGGGGGTGCAATGGGAGACTGGAGGTGGAAGACTTGCCTTGCCACAAGGAAGGCCTTTCATTTTCTTTCGCCGCCCAGTCCTCTTCTGGAGTGAGCTGACACTCACTAATGCTGCAGTCGTCTCCCAGGTCGGGGTGGTCACCTTCCTAATGGGGCACTTCCTGGAGAGCGAGTGCAGGATGTCCCGAAGTCTGGACAGGATTTCCCTCCGAGAATCTTGGAGCAGACTTCCAGGCTGCAATTTCACCTCCAATGGATCTGAAACATGTGCTGGGGAGGTGTTTATATGGAGTGATTACGTTTCCCGGGGGCGGGTAAATCAGCGGGAAGCCTCATTGTGTGATTCATGTGGAGAAAAAAAATGATTGTTTGTGAGGCTCTGTTTTTCTGGTCTCACTGGACCCGACACTTTGCCATTTTTTGGTAAGGTTGTGGCCGTGATGTCACCCACACAACAGTGGCAGTTGGAGTCTGGGTGCTGCAGAAAACATGTTTGAATTTGGTGATTTGGTAAGTCAGGGAGGAGGTGCTGTTATGCCTTTTCACAAAAAGGAGATGTACAAGAGAGAGAACCAGATATGGCGAGACACAAGAGCTGAAACCCTCACATTAATTAAGTATGCTGGTAGGTACTCAGAAATAGAGGTAGCTTTAAATAATTTACATCTGTTTGTGGGTGTTAGGAGTAAGTTATAAAACCTTTAGGTTTCAGCTTAATTTATATTGCTGCAGTTTTAATTTAATTTTTTTAAATTGCATGTACGTCTGTTGATTTGTTTCGATACCTGCATTCAATTGAATGTTGCACAACTCTGAATGGAACACAGGGTATAAAAATCTTGGCTGTTTCCTAGCAGCCAGTGGCACACGCAGAAAAAAATAATAATTTTACTTCAGTTGGAGCAAGATGACCTAGAAGGAAGCAGTATTCCACAAAAACTGCTTGAACAGGCAGGCCTATACGCAAGGAAAGTTACGCAAGGACAGAAAGTAAGTCCCAGAAGTTAAAGATGAAAGATCCAGAAACCAGGGAGAAGGACAAAAGCAAATTCCAGGAAGAGTTTCTGGAGAAAGGGGCAAAAACAGGAACCTGAAAATTTTTTCCATTCGGTGAAATTAAGTGTGAGGAGCAGAAAGAGACCCCAAAAAGAAACAGCTTCAGAAAACAGACAGAAAGTGAAGTGAGCTTGCATGGAGACAGAGATCCAAGACTGGTGACTCTTTACTACAGGCATGTGAAGCAATGGTGTTCTGTTGGCGTGGCTAGGTATTTGAGAGGTTGTGTGGAAGGAAGCTGGAATGCAAGTGGCCATCCAGAGCAGGGAATACTGAAAGGAGAGAGTCAAACTGGCTATGATGGACTGGGGAACATTACTGAAAGAAAGAACAACGGACAGGCAATTGCAAGCATTCAAGGAATGAATAGGTGAACTCCAAAAGTTGTTTATTCCTTTTTGGTGCAAAAGAAAGGTAATTATAGAACAGTACAGCACAGAACAGGCCCTTCGGCCCTCGATGTTGTGCCGAGCAATGATCACCCTACTTAAACCCACGTAACCCGTATACCCGTACCCCAACAATCCCCCCATTAACCTTACACTACGGGCAATTTAGCATGGCCAATCCACCTAACCCGCACATCTTTGGACTGTGGGAGGAAACCGGAGCACCCGGAGGAAACCTACGCACACACGGGGAGGACGTGCAGACTCCACACAGACAGTGACCCAGCCGGGAATCGAACCTGGGACCCTGGAGCTGTGAAGCATTGATGCTAACCACCATGCTACCGTGAGGCCCCACAGCCTCAATTGTGGCCAAAATTGTGGTAATTGTGGCCAAACCATGACTTACAAGGGAAATTAGAGATAGTATTAGATTCAAAAAAGAGGCTTCCAAAATAAAAAGAAAAAGTAATCAACCTGAGAATTAAGAATAGTTTAAAATTCGGCAAAGGCAGACCAAGAGAATGATTAAGAAGGGGAAAATAAAATTTGAAAGTAAACTAGTGGGGAACATAAAAACTAGCTGTAAAAGTTTCTATAGGGATGTAAAGAGAAAAAGATTGATTAAAAATTAATATAGGCCCCTTACAGTCAGAAACGGGGTAATTCATAGCAGGAACAAAGAAATGGCTGTGGAACTAAATTCGTACTCTGCCTTCACTAAGGAAGACGTACATAATGTGCCGGAAGTCCTGAGAAAGACCTGTTTTAATGAAGGGCTGAAGGAAATTAGAAATAGTTTTGGGAAAATCAATGGGATTGAAGGCGGACAAGTCTCCAGGGCCTGATAATCTACACCCCAGAGTAATTAGGGCAGTGATCCTAGAAATAGATCCATTGGCCATTTTCTAAAATTCTTTGGACTCTGGAATGGTTCCGACAGATTTGAGGGTACCGAATGTAACCCCGCTATTCAAAAAGGGAGGTAGAGAGAAAACAGGGAACTATAGACCAATGAGCCGAACGGCGGTAGTAGAGAAGTTGCTGGAGTCCATTATCAAGGATTTCATGGCACAGCATTTGGAAAGCTGTGGTGTAATCATACAAAGTCAGCATGGATTTACAAAAGGTAAATCATGTTTGACAAAACTACTAGATTTCTTTGAAGATATAACTAATAGAGTTGACCAGGGTGAACCAGTGGATGTGGTTTATTCAGACTTTTCAGAAGGCTTTCGACAAGGTCGCGCATAGCAGATTAATATGTAAAGTTAAAGCACATGCGATTATGGGTAGTGTCTTCAGAGGGATGGAAACCTGATTAGCAGCAAGGATGCAAAATGCTGGAATAAATGAGAATTTTTCTGATCGGCAGGCAGTGACTAGTGGGGTATCGCAGGGATCTGTGCTAAAACCACAGATGTTCACATAATATATAAATGGTTTGGACGAGGGAATTAAATGTATTATCTCCAAATTTGCAGATCGTAAAGTTGGGTGAGAGGTGAGCTGTGAGAAGGATGCAGAGATGCTTTGGGCAGGCTGAATGAGTGGGCACCTGGATCACAGATGTAGTACAATCTGGATAAATATGAGGTGATCCGCTTTAGTAGCAAAAATAGGAAGGCAGATTATTATTTGAATGTGTGTAAATTGAGAGAGGTGAATACTCAGCGAGACCTTGGTGTCCTCGTGCATCAGTTGTTGAAAGTAAGCACACAGGTACAGCAGGCAGTAAAGAAGGCAAATGGTATGTTGGCCTTGATAGCGAGAGGATTTGAGAATAGGAATAGAGATGTTTTACTGCAATTTAACAGTGAATCGGGAGGCCACACCTGGAATATTATGCGGAGTTTTGGTGTCCTTATCTGAGGAAGGATGTTCTTGCTCTTGAGGGGGTGCAACGAAGGTTTACGAGGCTGATTACTGGGGTGGTGGGACTGTCATATGAGGAGAGACTAAATTGGTTCGAATTGTGTTCTTTGGAGTTTAGAAGGGTGAGAAGGGATCTCATAGAAACTTATAAAATTATTATTTTTAAAAGTTTAGAGTACCCAATTCATTTTTTCCAATTAAGGGGCAATTTAGCATGGCCAATCCACGTACCCTGCACATCTTTGGGTTGTGGGGATGAAACCCACACAAACACTGGTAGAATGTGCAAACTCCGCATGAACAGTGACCCAGAGCCGGGATGGAACCTGGGACCTCAGCGCCGTGAGGCTGGAGGGCTAACCCACTGCGCCACCGTGCTGTCCTGAAACTTATAAAATTCTAACAGGTTTAGACGTGGTATACTCAGAAAGAATGTTCCCAATGGTGGGGGAGTCCAGAACTAAGGGCCATAGTTTGAGGATAAGGGGTAAACCTTTTAGGACTGACGTGAGGAGAACTTTTTTCACCAGGGAGTGGTGAATCTGTGGAATTCACTACCATAGAAAGTAGTTGAGGCCAAAAGGTTGTGTAATTTCAACAAGGAAATAGATATAGCTATTGGGGGCTAAAGGAATTAGGGATATGGGAGGTAGGTGGAAACAGGGTATGAACTTGATGATCAGCCATGATCATAGTATATGGCGGAGCAGACTCGAAGGACCAAATGGCCTCTTGCTTCTATTTTCTACGTTTCTATGTAAACGCTAGTTGTGGATACTTTGTGACGACATCCGAGATAGAGCATTGTTTGGGAGAAGATTGCAAGGCGTGTTCTTCAAGAGTGGACATAGGAAACCCTTGTGTGGAAGACAGAGTTCCAGTGAAACCAGTTGGCTCACAGTATGACGAGCATCTGGAGGGAATTGCTGAGAAATCTGTAGAAGTTGTTTGGGTGGAAACTGCCACTTGGTTTCAGAGTAAGGTAAGGTAAAGCTGCCATAGTCCCAGATGATCATAGGCTGCTTTCCCCTTTGTGGGGATGTGATGACTGGTGGTGATTTAACCTGAGAATGACCACACCTCTGGTGACGGGAAAGACCGAGAAGGTGGGCTTTCATGGTTTCAGAGTATTGGATGTCTGACCACAGGCTGCCTATTGGTTTACATGGACTGTTTTTTACACTATGAACATTAGGATGTAAGATAAGAACTAGGAGCAGAAGTAGACCGTCCGGCCCTTCGAGCCTGCTCCGCCATTCTATAAGATCATGGCTGATCTATTCGTGGTCTCAGAACCACTTACCCGCATTCTCGCCATACCCCGTAATTCCTTTATTTTTCAAAAAAACATCTACCCTATCTTTAAATATATTCAATGAAGTAGCGTCTACTACTCCTTTCGGTAGGGAATTCCATACTTTAACCACCCTCTGAGTGAAGAAGTTCCTCCTTGATTCAGTCCTAAATCTGCTCCCCCTAATCTTGAGGCTATGCCCTCTTGTCCTACTTTCTCCTACCAGTGGAAACATCCTTTCTACTTCTATCTTATCCATTCCCTTCAAAATTTTATATGTTTCTATTAGATCCCCCCTCAACCTTCTGAATTCCAGTGAATATAATCCCAATCTACTCAGCCTCTCCTCATACAATAACCCCCTCAACTCCGGAATCAGCCTAGTGAACCTCCTCTGCACCTCATCTAGTGCTAGCACATCCTTTCTCAAGTGTGGAGACCAAAACTGCACACAGTACTCCAGGTGTGGCCTCACCAGCACCTTGTACAACTGCAACATTACCTCTCTACTTTAAAACTCAATCCCCTTCGCAACGAAGGACAAAATTCCATTTGCCTTCCTAATTACTTGTTGCACCTGCAGACCAACCTTCTGTGACTCATGCACAAGTACACCCAGGTCCCTCTGCATAGCAGCATGCTGCAGCTTTTTACCATTTAAGTAATAATCCGTTCTATTGTTACTCCTACCAAAATGCACAACTTCACACTTATTGACATTATACTCCATCTGCCAGACCTTTGCCCACTCACTCAATGTGTCAATGTTCCTCTGTAAGGTTTTACAGTCCTCAGTACACTTTGCTCTGCCACACACCTTTGTGTCATCTGCAAACTTGGATACCTTACATGTAATCGTCTATATAAATTGTAAATAATTGTGGTCCCAACCGATCCCTGAGGCACACCACTCGTCACTGATTGCCAGCCAGAATAGCACTCATTTATTCCCACTCTTTGTTAGACAACCAATCCTCTATCCATGCTAGTACTCTACCCTTAACACCATGCATCCTTATCTTATGCAGCAACCTCTTGTGCGGTACCTTGTCAAAGGCCTTTTGGAAATCTAGGTACACCACATCCACTGGGTCCCCTTTGTCTACCATGCTCGAAATGTCTTCATTGAATTCCAAGAGATTCGTCAAGCATGACCTGCCCTTCATGAATCCATGCTACGTCCATTCAATGGGACAATTTCTATCGAGGTGCCCTCCTATCTCTTTCTTGATAATAGACTCAAGCATCTTCCCCACGACAGAGGTTAAGCTAACCGGTCTATAATTCCCCATCTTTTGTCTACTTGTCTTCTGTAGATAGATTCTGTAACTTGTGTTATCCTTATGAATCTATATATATTTGTAAAGGGATAGCGGGATGAAGGACTATTGTATATTCGTTCATATTTTTTTGTTGAATAAAAATGTTAGGCATTCTTTATTTTCATTTGAAAAAGGTAACCAAAAAAATGAAATGACCCCCAAAAATCTGGACATCGATGTTAGAATAGTTTGGAATGTAGAGCTCATGAAATATATGCGTAGCTGTCAAAAGAGGTATCTGCGGGTTTTGATGCAGCAAAAAAAGCTATTCTTTATACATCTCAATTGCTCCATGAGGCATACAGGCAGAAATTTCTGAACGTAAGGAAACAGCCTGGACAGACCTATATTGAATTTGAGAGGGTACTGCATGTAATTTTGACTGCTGTATACAGTTATTAAAGGTAGAGACGACACATGAAACTCGTACAGAAGTAATTCTCCTGGAAGAAATTCAAGATTCATTTCCTCTAATAGCGAGGACCCATGTTGAAGACCAGAGGTTAAAATGGCTAGATATAAGCGGGGATAACTGATGACTGATATGAGCTGGTCCGCAGATCAAAATCTTTTTTCCCCCCACATAAACCCAAATAGGTAGAAGGTGGAAGGAAGATAAGTAACCAGCGAAGAGAAGGGACATTTGGGTATGGTCTGGAAATATCTACTTGGACTGGAAAAGAAGGTACTGAGGATGAAAGTGAGATTTAAAGACCAAAGTGTTTCCATTGTAACAAGGTGGGATATCTGCAGGCAGATTATTGGAAGCTAAATGGAGGAGCAGGAACACCTGAACAGGTGCTGGAATGTGCTGACTAGGGGCTTTTCACAGTAACTTCATTTGAAGCCTACTTGTGACAATAAGCGATTTTCACTTAAGGAATCAACAAAGCTATGAGGGAGGAGCTGGCCAGAGTTCATTGGAAAATGAGCCGAGCAGGGAAGACAGTGAAACATCAATGGCAGGGTTTAGGGGGGGTTATTTGGGAGGCACATAAATTCATCGCAAGGAGGAGGAAACCTGCTAAGGGGAGGACAATGTATCCATGGCTGATGAGGGATGTCAAGGACAGCACGAAAGCTAAAGAAAAAGCATACAAAGTGGTGAGGATCAGTGGGAAACCAGAGGATTGGGAAGCCTTTAAAAGCGAGCAGAGTACGAGTGCAAGCTAGTTAGTAATGTAAAGGAAGACAGGATGAGTTTTTTCAATATATAAAAGGTAAGAGAGAAGTAAAAATAGACATTGGACCACTGGAAAATGTGGCTGGGGAAGTAATAATAGGAAACAAAGAAATGGCACATGAACTGAATTACTTTGTATCAGTCTTTGCAGTGAAAGACACCAGTGGGACGCCAGAGCTGCAGGAGGACCAGGGGGCAGAGGTGAGTGCAGTGACCATTACAAAGGAGAGGGTTCTGGGGAAACTGAAAGGTCTGAAGATGGCTAAATCACCTGGACCGGATGGACTACACTCCAGGGTTCTAAAAGAGGTAGTTGAGATTGTGGAGGCATTGGTGGTGATCTTTCAGGAATCACTGGAGGCAGGAAGGGTCCCAGAGGACTGGAAATGGCTAATGTAACACCGCTGTTTAAGAAGGGAGGGAGGCAGAAGATGGGAAATTATAGGCCGGTTAGTCTGATTTTGGTCATTGCTAAGATTTTAGAGTCCATTATTAAAGATGAGATCACAGAGTACTTGGAAGTGCATGATAAACTAGGACTGAGTCACGGCTTCGTCAAAGGGAGGTCATGTCTGACAAATCTTTGAGCAAGTAACAAGGAAGTCAGACAAAGGACAACCAGTGGACGTGATTTATTTAGAATTCCAGAAGGCCTTTGAAAAGGTGCCGCGTAGGAGACTGTTAAATAAGTTAAGTGCCTATGTTGTTACGGATTAGGTCCTGCCATTTATCGAAGATACGTTTATTGGCAGAAGGCAGAGAGTGGGGATAAAGGGGTCTTTTTCAGGATGGCAGCCAGTGACTAGTGGTGTGCCTCAGGGGCCTATGCTTTTTTAAAACTTTTTTTAGATTACCCAATTATTTTTTCCAATTAAGGGGCAATTTAGCGTGGCCAATACACCTACTCTGCACATTTTTGGGTTGTGGGGGCGAAACCCACGCAGACACGGGGAGAATGTGCAAACTCCACACGGACAGTGACCCAGAGCCGGGATCGAACCTGGGACCTCAGCGCCGTGAGGCGGTTGTGCTAACCACTAGGCCACCGTGCTGCCCTTTCAGGGGTCTATGCTGGGGCCACAGCTTTTCACACTTAATCATCTGGAAGAAGGAAATGGAGGCATTGTTGCTAAATTTGCAGATGATACAAAGATCTGTAGAGGGCCAGGTAGTATTGAGGAAGCAGATGGGCTGCAGAAGGACTTGGACAGGCTAGGAGAGTGCGCAAAGAAGTGGCAGATGGAATACATAGAACATAGAACAGTACAGCACAGAACAGGCCCTTCAGCCCTCAATGTTGTGGAAAAGTGTGAGGTTATGCACTTTGGAAGGAGAAATGGAGTCATAGACTATTTTCTAAATGGGGAGATGCTGAGGAAATCAGAAGCACGAAGGGACTTGGAGTCCTTGTTCACAATTCTCTTTAAGGTTAACGTGCAGGTTCAGTCGGCAGTTAGGAAGGCAAATGCAATGTTAACATTCATGTCGAGAGGGCTAGACACCATTTGGAGTGTTGTGAGCAGTTTTGGGCCCTGTATCTAAGGAAGGATGTGCTGGCCTTGGCAAAGGTCCAGAGGAGGTTCGCAAGAATGATCCCTGGAATGAAGAGCTTGTCATGTGAGGAACGGTTGAGGACTCTGGGTCTGTACTCGTTGGATGAGGGGGAATCATATTGAAACTTACAGGGTACTGTGAGGCCTGGATAGAGTGGACGTGGAGAGGATGTTTCCACTTGTGGGAAAAATTAGAAGCAGAGGTCACGATCTCAGACTAAAGGGACGATCCTTTAAAACAGAGATGAGGAGGAATTTCTTCAGCCAGCAGGTGGAGAATCTGTGCAACATTTTGCCGCCAAAGGCTGTGGAGGCCAAATAACTGAGTGTCTTTAAGACGGAGATAGATAGGTCCTTGATCAATAACGGGATCATGGGTTATGGGGAGAAGGCAGGAGAATGGGGATCAGAAAAATATCAGCCATGATTGAATGGCGGAGCAGAATCGATGGACCGAGTGGCCTAATTCTGCTCCTATGCTCTTGAGAGGAAAGGGTGCACCAGAAAAGCAATGATTGCTAAAACTGTAGCAGTAGGCTCAGGTTAAACGTGTTCTCTCAGAAACAATGAGAAAAGGGGATATGGTTCAAGATAGACCAGAGAATTCTTCTTTGACTACTGGTGAAGGAAGTCAGGCTATCAGAGGTTCTGGATGTTTTGTTTCAAAGGGAGAAGTGTTCCTTTACTACAGCAAACACAAAGGTCGGTGGAATTGTGGATAGTGACAAGACTGTTAGTCGATATGGCAGGATGTAGATCAGTTGGAGACTTGGTCGGAGGGATGGCAGATGGAGTTTAATGCGAACAAGTGTAAGGTATTGCATTTTGGAAGGTATCATACAGGTGGGAAATAGTACAGTAAATGGTAGAACCTTTAAGAGCATAGAAAGGCAGAGGGATCTGGTTATACAGGTCCACAGGTCACTGAAAGTGGCAATGCAGCTGGAGAAGGTAGTCAAGAAGGCATATGGCATATTGCTTTCATTGGCCGGAGCATTGAATATAAAAATTGGCAAGTCATGCTGCAGCTGTATAGAACCTTAGTTAGGCGACACTTGGAATGCCACACTACCAGAAGGATGTGGAGGCTTTCACTTGATGCAGAGGAGATTTACCAGGATGTTGCCTGGTATGGAGGGCATTAGTTATGAGGAGAGGTTGGATCAACTCAGTTTCTTCTTACTGGAGCGACGGGGGTTGAGGGGTGACCTGATAGAAGTCTGGAATATTATGAGCGCCGTGGACAGAGTGGATAGTCAGAAGCTTTTTCCCAGGATGGAGCGGTCAATTACGAGGGGACATAGGTTTAAGTTGGGAGGGGCAAAGTTTAGAGGAGATGTGCGAGGCAAGTTATTTCACACAGAGGGCAGTGGAAGCCTGGAACGTGCTGCCAGAAGAGGCGATGGAAGCAGGTGCGATCATGATGTTTAAGGGGCGTCTTGACAAATACATGAATAGGATGGGAATAGAGGGATACGGACCCTGGAAGTGCAGAAGATTTTAGTTTCGACAGGCAGCATGGTCGGCGTAGGCTTGGAGGGCCGAAGGGCCTGATTCTGTGCTGAACTTTCCTTTGTTCTAAACAATCAAATTTTGAGAAATACTGGTGCTGATCAATCATTGATGGTGGCTGACAATACAATTTGTGTTCCAGACATTTTCAGAAGGAAAAAGTATTAATATGGGGGTATTAATGGAATTTATGAACCTGTTTCTTTGTGTAAAGTCAATTTAAAGAAGTGACTTTGTAAATGGAATTTTTATGGTTGGAATTATTTCAAAATCATCTATCAAAGGGATCTATTTTATTCTGGGTTATTTGGCTCATGGAGACAGTAATGCAGAGTCATCGGTATTGCAGCAGGTGTTTGATCATGCACTTGATAGAGGACTGAACTGTCAAAATAATAAACTTGTAAAAGCAAAATTATGAATGAATTGATGGATGAAAAGGAAGTGAGTGGCTTTGTTAATCAAGGATGAGATCAGTACAGTGGTGAAAAATTATCTGCTTTGGAGGATCAAGATACAGAAATAGTTAGCACTGGGCTAAATCACTGGCTTTGAAAGCACGGTTCAATTCCCGTAACAGCCTCCCTGAACAGGCGCCAGAATGTGGCGACTAGGGGCTTTTCACAGTAACTTCATTTGAAGCCTACTCGTGACAATAAGCGATTTTCATTTCATTTCAAATAGCAAAGTGAGTTGCTATAAGGAGTGGTGTATAAGCTCTCTGACAATAGCTACACTGTAGATAGTGTACATGAAGAAATAATGGGAGAAAGGTTCTGTTATAATCATGGGAGATTTTAATTTAATTGGCTAAGGTAGCTTGGAATATTAGTTCATAGAGTGTATTTGGGACAGTTTCATAGAAAATATGTTCTGGAACCAACCAGGGAAGAAGCTATTTTAGACCTGGTATTATGAAATGAGACAAGGGTATGAGGACAGAGTTTGCTAAAGTGGAGTTGACAAACCGGTATAAAGGTAAGGTGGTAGACAACTAATGGCAGATATTTAAAGAAATAACTCATAACTCTCAAAAATATATCTTTGTTAGGTATCAAGGAATCATCATGTCCAATATCAGTGGGATCAACTGCCCCACAAATTTCTTATAGAAGCCAATGGGAAACCCATCAGGGCCCGGAGCTTTATCCAACTGCATTCAACCAATATATTTCATAAGACCTCGGCCAACGGGAATTTCAACTCTTCTCTTCTGCCATCAGCAAGGATAGCCGATCCAAAAACTGTATAATGAACAAATTTCCTTCCAAGGGCTCTTATCTACAGAGACTTCAGTAACAGGCTTCAAACGGAGTATTAACCTTCAATGGGGTGGAAACCAAACTGCCATCTGGGTCTCTTAGCTGCACAATATCCCAGGAAGCACCCTGTCATGTCAGCTGGTTCGCCAAAAAGCGACTGCCTTTCTCCCCGTGTTCGTAGAATGTCCCTCAAGTGTTGCTGCTGACTCAATATCTTCCCCATTGTGTCTGCAATGTTTCCCTACTCGTCAGCAACTCCAGTGCAGGGGCAAGAGAGTATTGATGGTCCACCTCGAGGATGAAATCCACCTGCTTCTGCCGTTCCACCCTCTCGATCCTTCCCTGTATCACCCCCCCCCCCCCCCGCCTAATGACCACCTTAAGAGCCTTCCACAATGTAGAAGGTGAGATAGACTCATTTCTATTTAATAGAAGTACTCCCCAATGGCAAAGGATATGTGCTCGCAAAATCCTTTGTCTGCCAGCAACTCCGTATCCAATCTCCACGGTGGGTGTTGAGAGGGACCGGGGTCTCGCGCCAAATCCACAATATGTGGAGCATGGTCTGAGATCACAGTTGTTGAATACCTCACCCTCTTCACCCAGGGAAGGAGAGACCTATCCACCACAAACAAGTCAATCCGAGAATAAACTTGACAGACGTGGGAGAAAGAAAAATCCTTATCACCAGAATGCAAACACCACCATGGGTCTTCTCTCTCCCCCCCCCCCCCCCCCCCAAACCATCTGCTCCATGAAAGCCAATAATGGCTTTGCCACCCCTCATGGAATCAGAGACTTGGGTCTAGATCGGTCCAACTGAGGGTCCAAAACACAATTCCCCCTTCCCCCACCAAAATTTATTGGTGTGAGTCCAAGTCAGGAATAGAGGGAATACTAAATGCCATATCATCCCAATTAGGGACTTGCACGTTAACTAGAAGCACCAAACTCTCCACCAGAGAACCACCTACATTCATATGACTCCCATTCAGGTCTGCCAAGATCTTAGCCAATGAAAAAGGAACCCTTTTATTCATCAAAATTGCCAAACCCTGGGCCCTACCATTGAAACGCAAGTGGAATACTTGTCCCATTCGCCCTTTCCATAACCTTGTCTGTTCCCTGATCCGCAAATGCATCTCTTGCAGGAACACCACATCAGCATTCAAACTTTTCAGGTGAGCAAATATTCTTGATCTTGGGCCGTTCAACCTCTTTACATTCCAAGAGACATTCAAACCTAGAGTCGGCCATTTTCCACCAAACGGGGTAATCCAACAACTACTTTAAGAGTACTGGCACCGGGCCGCGGTCAAACCTTCTAACAAGACGAAACAGAAAACATCTGTCTTCACCATCGGAAAATTATCCTTTCTCTGCACCCGTCATATCTCCCTGTTTCCCAACAAAACCATACACATATACATAATCAAACAACCAAAAGGTGAACAAGGACCCCGAACCCCTATCTCAACTACCTCTAACAAAGAACAATACAACACAGGAACAGGCCCTTCGGCCTCCAAGCTTGTACTGGTTATGATACTAACCTTTGCCAAAACCCTCAGCACTTCCTTGTGCCATATCCCTCTAAACCCATTCTCTCCACGTGTTTGTCAAGATACCTTTTGAACGGCGTTAATGTAACTGCTCCCACAACCTCCCCTGGCAACACGTTCCAGGCATTCACCACCCTCTGCGAAAAAAACCTGCCTCGCATTTCTCCTCTAAACTTTGCCCCACGGATCTTAAACCTATGCCCCCTGGTGACTGACCCTTGCATCCTGGGAAAGAGTGCTTGCCCATCCACTCTATCCATGCCCCTCATAATCTTGTAGACCTCTATCAGGTCACCCCTCAACCTCCGTCTTTCTAATGAAAACAGTCTGAGTCTAATCAGCTTCTCCACATAGCTAACATCCTCCAGACCAGGTAAACCTCCTCTGCACCCTCTCCAAAGCCTCCACATCCTTCCGGTAGTGTGGCGACCAGAATTGTGCGCAATATTCCAAGTGTGGCCTTACCAAGGTTCTATACAACTGTGGCATGACTTGCCAGATGCCCCATCCAATTAATGCAGCATTCCGTACGCTTTCTTGACTACCCTGTCCACTAGTGTTGCCACCTTCAAATATCTGTGGACCTGCACGCCCAGATCACTCTGACTTTCTATATTCCTAAGAGTTTTACCATTTACGGTATATTTTCCCTCAATACTAGACCTACCAAAATTCATTACCTCACATTTGTCTGGATTCAACTCAATTTGCCATTTTTCTGCCCAAGTCTCCAACCTATCTTATGTCCTGCTGTATCTTCTGACAATCATCAACACTATCTTCCACTTTATCAACCTTGGTGTCATCCGCGAACTTACTAATCAGACTGACTACATTTTCCTGCAAATCATTTATGTATACTACAAACAACAGAGGCCCAGCAGAGATCCCTGTGGAACACCACTAGTCACGACTTTCCCTTCGTAAAAACACCCTTCTACTGCTACACTTTGCCTTCTGTGACCAAGCTGGTTCTTACCACCTTACCTCTGACCCCGTGTAACTTCACCTTTTGTACCAATCTGTCATGAGGCACCTTGTCAAACGCTTTGCTGAAGTCCACGTAAACAACATCAACCGCCCTCTCTCATCAATCATCTTTGTCACCTCCTCAAAAAACTCGATCAAGTTAGTGAGGCATGACCTCCCCTTCACAAAACCATGCTGTTGATCGCTTATATTTGTTTCCAAATGGGTATAAATCCTGTCCCTGAGAATTCTCTCCAATAATTTACCTGCTACCGATGTGAGGCTCACCGGCCTATAGTTTCCAGGATTATCCCTGCTACCTTTCTTAAACAGAGGTACCACATTAGCTATCCTCCAGTCCTCTGGGATCTCACCTGTTGCTAATGAGGATATAAACATGTCAGTCAAGGCCCCAGCAATATCCTCCCTTGCTTCCCTCACTATTCTGAGTTAAATTCCATCTGGCCCAGGAGACTTAACTACCTTAATATCTTTTAAAAGACCCAATACCACCTTTTTGATGTTTACATGAACCAGACTGTCCCCAACTGTTCACATTATATAAAGAACAAAGAAAAAAACAGCAGAGGAACAGACCCTCTGGCCTTTCAAGCCTGTACCGGTCATGATACCAACCTTTGCCAAAACCCTCAGCACTTCCTTGTCCCTTATCCCTCTATACCCATTCTACCCATGTGTTTGTCAAGATGTCTTTTGAACGCCGTTAATGTAGCTGCTTTCACAACCTCCCCTGGCAACATACTCCAGGCACTTACCTCCCTCTACGTAAAAAGCCTGCCTCGCACATCTACTCTAAACTTTGCCCCACGGACCTTAAACCTATGCTGTCTGATGACTGACTCTTCCACCATGGGAAAGAGTGCCTGCCCATCCACTCTATCCACGCTCCTCATAATCTTGTGGAGCTCTATCAGGTCACCCCTCAACCTCCATCTTTCTAATGAAAACAGTCCGAGTCTAATCAACCTCTCCACATAGCTAGCACCCTTCAGGCAGCCAACATCCTGGCAAACCTCTTTTGCACGCTCTCCAAAGCCTCCACATCCTTCCGATAGTGTGGCGACCAGACTTGTGCGCAATATTCTAAGTGCGGCCGTACCAAGGTTCTGTACAACTGTAGCATAACTTGCCAGTTTTATACTCGATGCCCCATCCAATGAAGGCATGCTTTCTTGACTACCTTGTCCACAAGTGTTGCCACCTTCAAACATCTGTGGACATGCACGCCCAGATTGCTCTGATTTCTATATTCCTCAGAGTTGTGCCATTTACGGCTTATTTGCTCTCTATGTTAGACCTACCAAAATGCATTTCCTCATATTGTCCTGATTAAACTCCATTTGCCATTTTTCTGCCCAAGTCTCCAACCTATCTATGTCCTGCTGTATCCTCTGACAATCCTCAACACTATCTGCCACTGCACCCACCGTAGCGTCATCCGTGAACTTACTAATCAGACCGGCTACATTTTCCTCCAAATAATTTAAGTACACTACAAACAACAGAGGCCCAAGCAAAGATCTCTGTGGAACACCACTAGTCACGCACTTCCATTCAGAAAAGCACACTTCTACTGCTACCCTTTGCCTTCTGTGACCGAGCCAGTTCTGTATCCATCTTACCACCTCGCCTCTCCTTGTGACTTTATATGTTAATGATTTGGATGAGGGAACTTGGGTGGGAGGGTGAGCTGTGAAGAAGATGCAGAGATGCTTTAGCGTGGTTTGGACAAGTTGAGTAGTGGGCAGATGTAGTATAATTTACATAAATGTGAGGTTTAAATTTTTTTTTAAATACCTCTTAATTCCTTCTCTTTGTTCCCTGTCTGCTAACCATTTTCAATCCATCTCAATACACTATCCCTAATCCCCTAATGAATGAGACTTTCCTTCCTTTTGTGAACGCATAACATTTTGTAACCGCCTATTAGTTCAACTTGCAAAACAGCTGGTTTCTGTGATTAGATTTAAAAAGAACTGATTTGTTTTAGTTTTAATGCTCATGAAGAAAATAAATGACAAAGCATGTTTGTGTTGCCTCTGACAACGAATTTGAGAGGTTCTGATAACATTCTGTGCTCTTATTGAAGTAAAACAAAATCTTGAATAAGAAAATCAGTCAGGACCTTGTTGCTGCAGAGAGAAGAAATACAGAGGTGCCCAACCTCTGGATTCATAAAACACGATGAGTGGTTTATTAAGGGTGTTGCTCATACAACCAAGATGATGATCTGCTCAAAGCCCTTGCAAACACTCTGCTGATGTCACCACAAATCACGAGATTGCAGACCCAGTAAGAATATATTCCCATACACAGAACAGAACTGGAATTTGATTTCCAGACTCCAAGCATTTTCTCATAGATTGTAAACAGTGCCAATGATGTACAATAGAATCAGTTTTTTTTTATTCCTGGGATTTGTGAGTTGCTGCCAAGGCCAACATTTATTGGCTGTTCCTAATTGCCTTTGAAAAGTTGGTGGTGAGCCGCCTTCTAGAATTGCATTGTCCATGTGGTGTAGATGCATAGATAACGCAGTTTGGGATTGAGTTCTAGGATTTTGACCGAGCGGCAGTGAAGGGAGACGATCTGATTCTATGTCAGGATGGTGTGTGACTTGGAATGGAACTTGAAGGTGGTGGTATTTGAATGCATAAGTAATCATACAAATATCATTGCTAATGCATAAAATATAAAATCTGTATATACAAGTCCATTACACATGATTAACCATTTCATTCCTGCTGTTATACATAGGCTGTGACAGCAGTATTCCAGGCAGCTTATCAGGAAGGAGTTACACGATTTCTGCCGTGAAGGAAAGTGATATGAGTCCATGTTAGGATGGGGTGAGAAGGAACTTGCAGATGGTGGTCTTCACATGTTCTTCCAGGTAGTAGAGGTTGTGAGTTTGATGTGCTTTGAAGAAGCCTTGGCAAATTTTTGGGGTGCATCTGCCTTTAGCTGCCCAAACCTAAAACTGTGGATTACCTTCCGAAACCACTCCACTCTCCACTTTGTGTTTCTTGATTGGAGATCCACCTTAACAGCCATGTCTTCGATCAGGTACTTTGGAAAAATGTTTCTAATTTAATTAATTTAGAATTAAAGGAGATATATAAATGTAGATAATGGCCAACAGGTTGAAATTCAAAGCAAATTACTGTGGATATTGGAATCTGAAACAAAAACCGAAAATACTGGGCAATCTCAGCAGGTCTGGCAGCATCTGTGTGGAGAGAGAAAGAGCTAATGTTTCATGTCTGGATGATTCTTTGTCAAAGCTCAGAGCTCAGACAAAGAGTCATCCAGACTCAAAACCGTTGCTCCCTTCTCTCTCCGCAGGATGAAATTAAATGTTCTCCAGTAAGTTTTTATAATGGTTTAAATTTCTAGAGCAGTTGTTTTATTGGAAAACATTTCATGGTGTAATAAAATTTGAATCAGCCAGAGCACAAATCTTCCATCTAATGCCTCCTTAACCAGTCAAGACGTCCCCTTAATTGCTGTTGCAGTCATCGGGCACCACATTGGCTATATTGCATAACTCCAGCTCAGACATACTGCAAACCTCTGCTGCATTGTTGCTTTAAACATTGCGAAGTGAACTGATGCCAAGATTAGAAAATAAATCATGCTGCACATTGCTGAGTTTTGAGCCCAATGAAGCCTGAAGACAAGTGTTTCTCTTTTTAGTTCATATCTAATGATTTTCAATCCTGAGGCATTCAATCCTGCTGTTCGGCTTTATTCCACTTTTACAATTCCAGTCTGCTGCTTGAAGTTGCCTTCTGGGGACTCCCAAGTACGAATGATATGGGGATCTATGCTAAGCAGTCCTTACATCCATTAGACCAGCCAGGTTCAGAAAATAAATATCAAAAAACCCAAAGGAAAGAAATTGTGGCCGTGATCCTTCGGCCTTGCTGAGCCAGGACGCAATGAGGCCAGTAAAGGTTTACTGGTCTCGCCTCGCGAGATGGAATGAGATCTCGTGAGGCATTGTGATCTGGATCCCGCCCATTGAGATCGGGACCCTGATTTGCACATTCAAGTGAGCAATTAATCGCACTTGAATATGTACACATTGGATGTACAAAGCACCCGGGATCGAACAGCCTCGTCTCCAAGATCCCGGGTGGCTGCCGTTTAGCACTGGTTTCCACATGCACAGACCAAGCATGCTGGCATTTGGAGGTCTTGGGGTGGGGGAGGGGCGGAGGAGTGTTCTCTCTTCGGCAAT
Source organism: Scyliorhinus canicula (assembly GCF_902713615.1). NCBI lineage: Eukaryota > Metazoa > Chordata > Chondrichthyes > Carcharhiniformes > Scyliorhinidae > Scyliorhinus > Scyliorhinus canicula. The sequence goes on from NC_052158.1 coordinate 105,908,017, forward strand.
TGGATCCTCTTTGGGGGGGGGGGGGGGGGGGTCAAATGGGCTTTCCTGGGGGGGGGGTCTTCCAAGTAGTTTTGGGCCCCTGGTAAGCAGGCTTTAGGCAGGAAGGTACCTTGGCACCCCAGATGCCATCCAGGCACCCTGACTGTGCCCCCTGGGCACTCTGGCAGTGCCACCCAGGCAACCTGGCAGCACCCTGGTGGCACTGTCCGGTTGGCTGGGGCATTGCCAGGGTGTCAGGATGTCAATGCTAAGGTGCCCCGGTGCATCATGCCCGTGCCGGAGATGGGATCCGGGGTTGCCTCCCGTTATGAGTTGGGATGAGGAGGTTTTCGGTGACTCCCTTATTGGTGACTTGGGTGTTGGGTGGGGGTATCCAGAGGCCACGAAGGGGGTCCAGAGATTGGGACACCATTTAAAAATGGAAATGGCATTAAATGCAGCCTCGGCTGGGCATTCCTCACAAAATAAAGTCCCATTTAATAGCAGGGCCATTCTGGGCATTGCCAGTGCCAAGAAACAACCGGCTAAACACGCTTGACACGGGACTCTGTTTCATTTCTGTTAAATTGCACCTTATGTTTTGAATTCATTTAAACTGAAAGCCTTCTCTAATGGCGTTAATGCCCCTCATTGAATTGAATTTTGATCATTCAAATCTGAGTTAACGGGTTAATGGGTAGCATGGTGGCACAGTGGTTAGTACTGCTACCTCACAGCACCAGGAACCCGGGTTCTATTCCAGCCTTGAGTTTACTGTCTATGCGGAGTTTGCTCTCTCTTCCTGTCTCTGTGTGGGGTTCCTCCTGGTGCTCCGGTTTCCTCCCACAGTCCAAAGATGTGCAGATTAGTGGTGGGGGAGTGGGCCTTGGTAGGCTGGTCTTTCAGAGGGTCAGTGAGACTTGATGGGCTGAATTGCTTCCTTCAGCACTGAAGAAATTCTATTCAATGGTTAAGCTAAGGCAAAGAGTAGCTGCAGCAGTATGAACTTTACTTTATGGTTGTGGTTTATGTGACCTAGAAATACTTACTACCTCTGTTATATGCCCAAAGTAGACCCATTTCACACACAACACTAACTTCTCTACTGTTGATGAGCATTAACATTCACCAAAAAATATATAAATTTTTCAGATCGTTTCATATCATAAAATAATTTTGCACCTATCTCTGGTAAGCCAATACCTATAATAGGATTTATTGGTTCAAATGCTGATAAAGCACACTATAAAACATATTGCCCTGGTCAGTTCTTATTTCATATTTAACAGAAGCTTGCTGTGTATAAGGTATATGGGATACATCAAACAAGGATCTCAAATATTGGTTGCAAGGTATTGTGAATTTTCACAGTAACTTCATTGCATGGTAATGTAAGCCTACTTGTGACAATAAAGATGATTATTTTTTAATCCTATAAATTAGCATGTGCTAATATACAGAAGGTAGACTTGTGTATTTCTGTTTGTTTCATAATTGCTGTTCATTAAATCATGAAAAGTTGCAGCACGAAAAATGTCTATTTGATCATCAAGACTATCCTGGCTTTGCCCCGACCCACCGTCAACCATCATTCTACTCACCTCTCTTCTGCTCTTCAGTATTCATTTTATAATCCCAATTTCAATAAAATTGTGGACTCTGTTTCATCAGGGGCTTTGTGACAGACCGTTCCAAATTCCAGTCACCCTTTGTGTGAATATAATTTTTCTGATCCTGTGTGAGACTCTTTATGAATATCTGTAAAGTCTGCTCTTTTGCCCTTAACCAGTCCTGTCATCAGCCAAATGATCAGTACTCTGATCCTTGTAAACTTCTCTTTGGCTATTCCTCGGTCTTTCCAGCTGCAGTGGAAAAAGCCTCTACTTTCTTTTCATAATTGTTTCCCCCTTTCCCATCAGTCTAGTTGGTTTATTCTTTTCATTAATCCCTGATATCTCCGTGTTGGCTGCACCTGGGTGATCCAACAGCCTTTGGTGCCTGAGCAAGGGCATCTGCTCTGCTAGCTTCCTGGCTGGAGTCAGATCATGAAACTGCCAATATAGATGTTGAAAATCTTTCATCTAGACGGATATTACAAACCCAAGTGGTGTTTAAATTTTACATATATTTAGATATAAAACCCAGATTAAAAACACACTTTGAAGCATGTTACATTTACATTGCATGTACAATATTGTTGGAAGAAGTTGTGTTCCTTTAAAAACTGGACATGTAATTTAGATGGCACAATATTTCAATCCTACTTAGCTGTAATGCATTGACATAACTTGGGCTGTGTCAAATCTGCCTGCAGTTTTGGATGTTTTACCGATATTCAAAATTGATATTTGACACCTGTTGGTTGAAAAACAGATTGGCGATCTCCTGTATATCTGGAGTGATGACATCAATATATCTGCCAAAATTCTTGCATTGCTTTAAAGCTGAATTCTTATTTTCCAATTCTGGGAAGTTATTTACTGGAAACCGTAAATTGTATCCTTTCTCTGTCGTCATCTTTACAATCCTGAAAGCAGCATATATTTGTACATTTGTCCTGCTGGATGGAAATTTAGTGTATTGCACTTGTGAACACTGGATCAAACGGCTCAAATGATATTTTGTTCTTAAAAATAATTGATGAGTACAGCAGAATCCATAGTAGTAGAAACTACAGGAGTAGAAACTATCTTTGGGATTAGACAGAGAAGTAAATCTAGAAGGAGATAGAGATCAAGATGAGGTTGGGATTTACGCTTGTCTGCTGGTGGGTTTGAAGGCAGAGATCTCATAAAATCCAGGACATGATCTTCCCACAGCCTTATTGCTCACCCCTGACTGTATGAAACTTTCCAGGCAATAGAAGAGTGGTTGGGCAGCCTGTCCTCCCATGGACCATTGAGGCCCTTACAGGGCCAATTAGTGGAATCTTAAGGGCATCATCTCACTTCTGCCTCTATATTACCCATGGTAGGGGTCACATGCTAAGTAGGCGGCCCAGCAGTGTTTACTGGGCAAGCTGGTGTTGGGCAAGGAATGGGAGAATGTCTTTTTTTTTTTGCAGGTCCCCTATACCCATCAAAGGCAACTTTTCCAAGATCTCATGTTACCCTATACCTTCATCCCAGCCTCTTAAATCCCAACTGCCCTGCCCTCCCCACTACCCTTTGTGTCCGGCTCCAGAGACAATCTCCATTGGGGGCTGCCTATGGTCCCAGTAGTGACCAACATTCTGACCAGATGCTGCTGGGCACTACAGAACTGTTGGCTATCTAACTGGCTGACAGCTCTCTGAGTTAGTACTTCCTGTCCCTGAGGGGTGGAACTTCAGGATCCACCCTGTAAAATACAGCTCATAAAGAATGTTGCGGGTATCATCAACCATACTATGGTGCATCAAGGTAGTGCTAGATTACAGAAAATGAGAGCATTGTAGCAGAAAGTCAATGTACATTATTAATGAAATTCTAAGAGGTATACAAATGAAGTAAAGAAAACCAGGATTAACTTTTTAAAACTTACGATGCCAGGCTTTCATCTGTTCAGTCTGTCCGTTTATGATTTATTGGCTTGTAAGAGTGTGTTAAATGTAAAAATACAGACTTGTGTGTTTTTTTTTGTTAAACCTGTAAATCATTTATTTTTTGCATTCTGATTGGGGAAAAGTGCTTTATTATGTAATTTCTAGACTTCGATTTCTATATAGGTTCAAGTCAGTGAAAATCTAAGATTTGTAAGAAATATTGCAAATGTCATAAAATATATTTTGGGGGATAAAAGCTCATTCTTAAGAAAATGGGTACAGGGAATTTCGATACATAGATCATCGGATTTTGACGGCTGTCTGAATTATGGCAATGTAAATTGGAAATGAATTGTTAGACAAGTAATAAGGGTGCATGCACTTTGCAACAGAGGAAGGTGGGCTTTGCATGAAGTGCTCAGAGATGCAGAATGATGTGAAAAAGGAGTTCTGATGACTGAAAGCATGGCGGTTGGGAGAAACTGAGGACAAACATGTTTTAAGTGTTTTGAGGAACACTTCTATGCACCTCTTCCTCTGTGTTGGCATCCATTAGAACAGGAAATCAAGCCTGTTCCACCAGGTTTGTGGCCATGGTAAAGTATGCTTGCGTGCATGCTGCAAGAGTACTTTCCGTAAGCACTGCTGTATGAGCAGGCTCACAATGCTATTTATCATCCCTGAGATTGATTGCATTTGAAAATCAACAACAGTCAAGTGGGGTAATTGAAATAATTCAATGTTAATAGCTTTGAAGTAGGCAAATGTAGTTGCGAGTATCAACAGCATTAAAAGAATACTTATTAGAACCTTTTCTCAGCATGCTGGTGTGGGAAAGTAACAATGCCAAACCTCATGACCTTTATAGGATGGTAAGCAAATGTGTGATTAAAAAGCACAGAATGCGGCCTTCAGTTAGTTACATTACAGCTGCAGCCTGTAATTTGCTGCTTATTAGGATTAGTGTAAGGGTGGTAACTAAAAGATAGAAATATGTTACATGGCCTTGGTATCAGGCAGACTCTCTATAGGAGCAGGGTTATGTAACCTAGGTATGTTTCTGAATAAAGAATCCGTTACTGAGTGGTTTCAGTCTTTTACCACAACAACAGGAAGAAACAGCTGAGAATTGAAAACATTGGACGGGATTTACCGACCACACCATCGTGTGTTTTTCGCCGGCGGAGGCAGCCCACCTGTGGGCTCTACCAGTCCCGCCATTATAAATGGGATTTCCCGTTGATTGCACCCCTCATCGCCCTTGTGTCGCCGTGAACAACCGGTAAAGTCCATCCAAGGTCTTTGGCCCAGATAACTCTTTCTCTTTTGCTGCCCCTCCCCTCCACTAGAAGATTGAGATGCTACTCTGAAATGCTAGACCTGTTTCTGGGTGCGGTGAGCAAGGAGTGTCATAAGCCATGGCGCTTGACTCTTTTATGCAAATATACCCATCCCCTGAATTTGGGATAAAGTTGAAACTGGAACAGATGTGGTAGGCTGAAGTCCTGTTCCCCTCCTGAGGCAGCAGTAGCCGAGCCAGAATCTCCAAGTTCTGATCATGTGGTGTGAACCCACATGTTTGAAGGATGGAGGAAATAGAAAAAGAATGAGTAGGTAGACTCGAAATAAAATGCCTATTAATTGTATAAATAACGCAATGTCATAGTAAAAAATTGTTGGTTACTCCTTATGAGTAGTCATTGACTTTTCGTAGCCTCAGTAAGGAGAGTACTGACATAAATAGGGAAAATGCATTGTGCCAAAAATATATATGATAATTGAGTTTTGGTTAGAACTGAAGGAAGGAAAAGTTTTTTTTTCAGGACTGAAGTGTGGAGATTTGTAGCCTTCAAAACTATCCGTTCTGTGATATGGTTCATCGATTTAGTGTTGTGCTCAAGAGGAGATGGAGAGTTGTGAAACTAAAAGCTGAAGTATCAAGTGAATTTTGTTAATTTATTTTTTTGTTTAATGTGTTATTAAATCCATTGATCTTTGTGTCCCTGGATGCTAAATTAGCAGTCTGTGGACATTGTAATATTTGAAGTACAAGATGTTCCAGTGTTTGTTCCGTTGGTTCTTGCTGAGTAACAAGGGTTGGTCCCTCTCAGAATGTTTTGTTAGTTCACGTGTTTGTGAACAGCTCTTTTTGAAGTAGTCAATTCAAGGCAGTTCGCCAGCAAACAAGTGCGCAAGAGACGGGGACAAGCAGATCTCTCCGTTATGTTAAGTTTAAAAAGTTCCAGAAAAGGTGTGGGGAACAGGCTCTAAATAAAGATGGCCATTAATTCAAAGGCACACCTTTGGAGTAGTGATTTTCTGCTTGCCTGACCAGAGATCTAAAAGTGTGCTTGTAAACTGGTGTTGCATGCGTTTGGGAATCCAGGAAGGAAAAATCTCAGAAGGTGAGATTGAAACCTGTGAGGTGTGTCCATTACTACAGCTATTCAAGTGGGAGTGCTGTTGTGTATATAGAAACATCAGCATAGAAATCAGCATTGAGCCAATGTTTTTTATTAATCTTTTTATTCTCCTCATTTTCAACATTTTCATCGATAAACAAAAATAGACAAAAACAAATGCAATAACAATCCTCACACACAAACTGCACCCCGCTCAATCTACAGACCAAACCATCCACTCATACATTCCAGGTGAATTAACAATCAATCCGTAAACAGAAACAATAATACCGCCCCGCCCCACCACTAATGTTCAATGGCAACCAATTCTCGGAAGTGCATAATAAACAGCTCCCATGAATTATGGAACCCTTACTTCATCCCCTTAAGCTGAGAATTCACCTTCCCAAGAGTTGAAGAAATTCAAGTAGGTCCTCCCCACCAAGCCATGCCACAGAATGGAGAAACTAACCTCCACCCCAACAGGACCCACCTCTGGGCAACCAGCGAGGCAAAGGCTAACATCTGCCCCTGCACCCGCCTGCCGCTCCCTTGAAAAAAGCTTCATGAGCACTACCCCCGACTGAAAATCTCTCTCGAACAAACCCCTCACATTTCATGTAACTATCCTAAACGGGGATCTCTGCCCCCCCCCCTCCCCCCCCTCCTATCCACCAGTATCATAACTCCAGGCCCTACCCACTGGGCTTGGCCTGCCCCATCCCATTGTTACCAATGAGCTCCACCCATTCCCCCAGAATCCTCCCATCCACTTCTTCTCGAAAACACATCACCCAATATAGGTCCCCTCTCCCAACTTTTCACAGCACCTAGCCCCATCAAAACCTGTTCTACGAGGCTCCGCTGGCCGTAGCCCCTCCCCCCACCATACTCCCGTTCACTGGCCAACTTGAGCTAGTCCGTGTGGAGGCCCCTGCCTAGGCCTCACTCCCCTCCCCCCACCCGGTTCCAGGAAAACAAAGAAATCCCCTTCAACACACAACCCTAGTGTAAACACGCAATACCCAAAGAACCATCATTGCAAAAGAAAATCTCAACTCTTACCTTGTCCAAATAGGCAACTTCAACGCATTTAGCACGCATAACAACATGCAGTGAAAAATAGAGCTACATACTCTCCTCCCCCCCCCCTCCCCCCCCCCCCCCCCCCCCCCTCCCCCCACCCTCAGTCCAAGACTAATCCTCAGTCCGATTTCTCCCTTCGGCCCAAGTCCTTCTGCCTTCACAGATGTCTCCGCTGCTTCCACCGACCCAAAATAAAAGTGTTTGGAATTGTAGCTGAGTACACTCTGCTAGCGCACACTGTTGTTATACAGTGCTGTCTTCACTCGACCGAATGACGCCTGCCTTCTCGCCAACTCCACAGTACAGTCCTGGTATGTAGGTATACCAACTCCAGCTCACTGCACCACCCACTTCTGCTCTGCCCAACTCAGGACATTTTCCTTTATACATTACCTACGGAAACAAATAATCACTGCTCTTGGCAGCTCATTCGCTTTTGGTTAAAGCCTCCATGCCCTATGAGCCCGATCTAGAACTGGATCTTTTCCCCTCCCCCAACAGCTCCATCAACATCCTGGCAAAACACTCCGTCAGCCTTGGACCCTCCACCCCTTTGGGCAGGCCCACGATCCTCCGATTTTACCACTTAGACCTGTTTTCCAGGTCCTCCACTTTGGCTCGCAGACTCTAGTTGGCCTCTACCCCCTCTGCAGCTCCTCACTGATCGAGGTGAGTTGATCACTGTGTTGCGACAAGGCCTCTTCCACTCCCTTCAGTTTCTCACCCTGCTCCAGCAATTTGGCCAATGTCCTCAACACCGCTTCCTTCACTGGGGTAATTGCCTTCAATGCAGCCATCATCTCCTTCGTCATCACATCCATGTGCTTTGCAAACTATTTTCAACCATCACCTTGGTCATCATTTCTGCTGAGAACAGTGTGACCCCGTCCAGGGACCCAACCTCCGCCATCCTTCCAGTTGCCGAGCCGACCCTTCCACTTAATGGTGAACCTTCATTCGCCCCCCTTCTTCACGGTAGCTTTCTTTTGGGCTTTGAAAATCCTTCTTCCTTATCTCTTCCTGCACTTATTTGACAAAATATTGCCCCTGGAACCGGGCATTAAATTCAAAAACATCAAGCCTCAAGCAGGAGCCACCCAACGTGCGACCTCTTCCTACATGCCACCACCGGAGGTTGGGTGCCAATGTTATCTCCACAGAAGTTTGACTCCTTTATTAGCACTCGTAGCAACACTGTGGGAGTAAGTGCTATATGGTACTATGAAGCACTGACTTTAGTTTGTACATTGGACTCTGCAAATACCTTCTCCTCTGAGAGTTAGCCTTGTTTCGGATTAACACTTCCCGCTCTGAATCAGAAGATTGTGGTTTGGATCATTAGTACCTCATTGAGCATAAACTCTCGTCGAATGCAATACTGGGGGATTATGGTGGTGATAGTAATGGGTTTCAGATGAGGTGTGAAGTTGAGAGTTGGCCTAATCTGGTGAAGATAAGGTTCATGCAGCATGTCAAAGAACTAAGATTTTATCCAGTATGTTGCGCAACATTCTTCTTTTAACTAAATCCATCAAGAACAGCTTATCTGGTGATTTCTTCAAGTATTTGTTACAATTATAAGGTACATATGATTGTTTTGGGATGTTGTTTTTAACTTCGGGTAAAATGAAGGGGATCAAGTGACCTGTGCTGAAGTCTGCCTGATAACAGATCTGGATGTCCAAAACAATAGCTGTTCAGCATATCAATCCAGATTAAAGCCCGTGTGATTCACATTATCAGAGGAAGGGTGCAGAGGAAACCATTATATTATTGGGTTAAAACTTTTCCAAAATATGATTGAACATAGAATCTGAGAGAGGGAGAGTGCAAGTGGAGGCCAAAAATGCCGTGATTCAGTGTGCAGGAATGTGGGTGAGAGCTTGCGCTTGGATTGGAAAGAACAGATTTATGAGGCGTTTAAAATTAGGCTGCCCGATTTGCCTAGCATTAACTGGAGAGATAAGTCTCCTGTTCTGGAGTTATGATTTTGTTGCTAGTTGTGCTTTTACTTAATTTGCTCTGTTTAATCACCTTGCTCTAGAGTCGCCAGGTATCTTTATGATACCACCACGAGGTTCAAAGCCAAGTGCTGATTAATAACTCAATACTCCAGTTAGTAAGTTTCGAATCAAAACACATTTATTATATACACAGTCAATCACTACTCATGCATAAAATACTACTTACTAGACTATCGCTAACACTAAAAGGCCTATACTTAGCTTTGGAAATGGCCCACCAGGTCAGGGGAACAATGGCCTTTCGTTTGATTCTGAGTCTGCAGGCTTCAAGCTGGTATGGGCTAGGAGCGCCTATCTCGTAGCGTGCGTTGACTGGAGACTTACTTGGTTGGTGCAGCTGCAAGGCTCGTTGTTGAGGGTCACGGTCAAGAGTTGTTTTGAGCTGCTGTGAGACCCTGCCAAGAAGGACGAATTGAACTTGGGGGTTCTGTTTTATAGCCTCCAGGGGTTTTGCGCCCTTTGGGCGGACCCTGTACCGGGTTCCAATTGATTGGACTAAGTCCCAATTGTTTTAATTGATTTCTCCAATACTGAAGCTGTTCCCTGATCGCTGGGCGGTTCCTATGTGTCCGTTGGCCTTCCTTTGTCCTGGCTCCCGCTGGCGCCGAGGAGTCTGGTTTGGTCCCGATTGCTTTAATGTTTCCAATTGTTCCTGGGGATCGCTCATTAATTTGCAGATGGTTGCTGGTTTTGGTTCTGTCTGGGCTTTTGCAAGTCTTATTACACAGGAAACCTTGCACCTGCTTGTTTCCCTGTGCCTGACCAGTTTTCCCTGCATTCTTAGCGGACATCCATTTTGGAATCAGGAAGTGGTTAACCCAGGTGGCTACAATTTTCCAGGCTGACAAAGGAAAATATCTAAAATAAACCCTTGGGAGCTAAGAATAATTTAGGACTGATTCTGGTAGAATTCAATGTCTACTTAAAGAACAATGTAATCTACAGGTTTACTTTTTGGTTATGTTAAAGTTCTGTTCTGTAGTTTAAAGTATAAGTCGCCAACAAAAATAGTGTTTTGTCTTTAGTGGTTTAATCTATTTGTACAGTAAATGTTTTAGCATGTGACATTTTGTGTCCTCCATTCAGAATTAACTGGAAATTGAAATTTCTTTGAAAAGTTATTGGTCTCCACAGGGAACATAATGTATTTAACTAACCTCCTGTTCATTTGTATCAATTGACTTCAACACTCACTTGTGGTAAGGCATTGTAAATTATAAAACCCTTTTGTTTTAACTATCTTGGGTACTACTGAACACCACTCCAGTTTTTCAGATGTTATCATCATAAGTCAACAACACTTTATTGAACTTCCCTTGAGTATTACTTTTATATCTTAAATTCTTATTCAGCACTTCCACCCTTTAGTGATGATGGAAATTAAGTTGTGTATTTGGAAAACATGGGTTGGTGAAGATGGAATATAGGTATATGCGTGTAAAGCATGAGAGCATAAAATGTAAACAAAATGCTGGGATCAGATAATCTGTTTTCAGTTGCATTTATTTCAAAATGCAACTGGATAAACTCATACAATTTAACAATATGAGGCAAGCAAAATTATTTTTGTTGAAAAGAATACAAATAAACTTTGTAAATTTGGTTCAAAAATTTTATTGCATTCCTTTCATCATGGACACGGGTATAAGCTTTAAAGATCTACAACCACAATATCTCAAAAATGCAGCTGTGCATTAAGGAGTCTTTGTAGAGTGGCAGAGAGAGAGAAGCAAAATACTCAAAAAATATTTGCATTTAGTAATTAAAACCAAAGAATGTCGCAAATTTTTTAGTTAGCCAAGTGACAATTTAAAGCTGTTTTAAATCTTCTCAATATTTTAATTATTTGGTTGCATCAACTTTACAGAACAACTTTTGGTATGGGTTTGTGTAAATGGGAATGTTAGAATCACAGTTGATAGTGTTTTGTATAATTTACAAGCTATCACCTCCAGATAAAGCAAGATTGACGAATCACTGTTGATCTCATGTTCTCTGAAGTGGAAATAAGAATGCAAGTTTGCCAAGTAAATTTTAATTAACTTTTATCCAATTTTGGTAGCAATATGAGTGCAACCATTTCATTTAACCCCCTTGGATTGGAAAAGGGTTGTTTCTTTTAATACAGCAACCCCTTTCTTTAAAAGGACAGAATTGCACTTCGTCATGACATCCGTGTAAACAGTCTTCTTACCCTTGTTTGTGATGGTTCCACAGGTGATGGAATGACAGGTGACAGCATGATTGTATCCCTGCGCACAGCAGACTTGAGGTTCTTCCCGTTCAAATGAATGGGTGGAAAATCTTTAGCTGATGATTCCAAAAGTGGAAAACCTTCAAGAGAAAAGTGGAACACCCACCTGAAATAAATTACATCATAATTGACCAGACTATAACCTTGAATCATAGAATCAGAGAATTTACTGTGCAGAAGAAGGCCATTCAGACCATCGAGTCTGAACTGGCCCTTGGGAAGAGCACCCAACCTAAGTCTACACCTCCACCCTATCCCAGTAACTCCACCCAATGTTTTGGACACTAAGGGCAATTTAGCATGGCCAATCCACCAAACCAGCACTTTGGACTGTGGGAGGAAACCGGAGCACCCGAAGGAAACCCACGCAGACACATGAGAACGTGCAGACTCCACGCAGACAGTAACCCAAGCCGGGAATCATACCTGGGACCCTGGAGCTGTGAAGCCGCTGTGCTAACCACTGTGCTACCACGCCCCCTTTGTGCTGCTGTGCCTCCCTAAGTCAATGTCAGGAGTGGGGTGGTTCGGATCAGTGTCTTCTCCAAAAGTGCCATAAATGCAGAGCGGGATCTCTGTTGGCCGGCGTTGGAATTGAGAAACTAGAAAAATTGGGCGGGGAATCAGTTTTGATTCAGAAATTGTGGCCGATGCCAGTTTCACACAAAATCGCAATTCTCCAGTTTCTTGACAGTTGCGTCAATGTGTTTTAGAATGTATGTAAAGTAAACGCCGTGACCACATCATTAGCTGGCCTGACCCAGTATACTCTGGGGCCTCTGCAATTCTCCGCATCTACTGGGGCAAATTCCCGTTGGTGAGGTTCACTTATGCTTTTAGAAATCATGAAACGGGTGCCGTGGCTGCTGAGAGAGAGAGAGGGGGTCTGGAAAGTGTCCAATGTCGGCAGAGTTTGCTTACAGTTGTGTCACTGGCAAGGTGGGCTTCTGCCAGGGCCGGGGGCCAGGAGGTAGTCTGTGAGGTTGGGGTGGATGGGCATGGAACACCATTGCAGGAGCCTGCAAGGCAACCATTCAGCTGTGCACGCTGCTGACTGTCCACTGTGAACTTGGGGCCATAGGTCATTTGGTATCCCCCCCAGGCCACCCCCCTAGGCGCCCTCTGGCCCCAGCCGACCCATCAGTGGGATGGATGTGCTCCAGCGCAACCAGTGCCATCTTGTTGGCTGGGATGAGTGTGTGTGGGGGTTGGAGTGTGTATATGTGGCTGCAGCTCGCTAACTTCCAGAGTCTCAATCATGGACCCGGCGAATCCCGCACCATTCCCATTGGAATTGATTGTGATCCACATGGGGCCGGTGCTAGCTCCTCAACAGTCCCTGAATCGTCCAGATGCGGTGTCAGTTTTGCTGTCATGCAAGCCCATGAATCCTGCCTCGGCATCAACACTTAGTCTCAGGGATGGAGAATCCAGTTGGCAGTGCCTTGATCCATAGCCAATGTTTATTGAAAATCTTTGTAGATGGAATAAATATATAAAGAAATGATGCAATGCACAGCAGACAATTTATATTTTAAGTCAGACATCAGAACACCAGTGCAAACCCTACAAGCTCGATTTCAAAATGTAATTTGGTGGCTGTGACCGTTCCTCGTCTTGGACTTGGTTATGTGGATGATAAGTAATTACCACTCTATCTTTGTGTGTCGTCTTTATTCATATGCTCTCTTTCCTGATTCCTTCCTTCTGTTTCACCCTTCTTTCTCTTCTTTCATGCATTCCTTCTTTCTTTCCTTATGTGTCTTTCCTTCTCCATCTCTCTCTCTCACCTTGCTTTTCCCCTCTTTGCTTCTGTCTCTGCTTCTCTCAATCCTTGCCTGACTCTCTCTCCCTCTTCCTTTCCCCTTTTCCTTCTTTCTGTTTCCAACTCTCTCTCTTTCTCTTCCTCTCCCTTTTTCTTTCTGTTTCCTGTTAGGAATATAAGCAGATGGGAAATAGGAGTCGGCCCTTTGAACCCTCCAACCTACTTCACCATTCAACTGGATGATGATTGATCTTCTACCTCCTTGTTAATTTCCTGCACTATCCCCATATTGGTTGATTTCTTTTGCTTGCTCGTCTCTTGTATGGGATTTTATTGAAAGCCTTCTGAAAATCCAACTACACCATATCTGCTGGTTCCCTCTTATCTATTCTGCTAGTTACATCAACAAGAAGCATGATTTACCCTTCATAAACCCATGCTGATTTGCCCAACCCTACCATTGTTTTTGCAGAGTCCAGTTATCACATAGTTTATCATGGTATTTTCTCTACTATTAATGTCAGGCTAACAGGTCTGTAGTTCCCGGTTTCCTCTCTCCCTCCTTTCTTAAACAGCGGGGTTGCATTTTCTACCTTCCAATCTGCGGGAACCATTTCAGAATCTATAGAATTTTGGAAGATAACTACCAACCCATCCATGCGGCCCTCATTTCTCTTTGCTACTCTTTTCCTTTCTATATGCCGACAGAAGCTCTCACAGTCTGTTTTTATGTTTCTCACTTGTTTGTTTCCATATTCTATTTTCTCCTCTATCAGTTCTTTGTCCCTACTCCACTAAATTCTAAAATGCTCCAAATCCTCAGACGTTACTTTTAGGCAACTTTATATGCCTCTTCATTTGATCTAATACAATCTTTAACTTCTCTTGTTAGCCATGGTTGGATCATAATTCCTTGGAGGAAGGTAAATATGCCACAAATATAAGAACATGCAGACAAACATACAAAATAGGAGCTACTCGCCCCCTCGAACCTGCTCCGCCATTTGATAAGATCATGGCCGATCTGATTGTAACCTCAATTCCATACTCTAGTTTACCCCTGATAACCTTTCACCCCTGTGCTTATCAAGAATTTATCTACCTCTGCCTTAAAAATATTCAAAGACTCTGCTTCAACCGAATTTTGAAGAGAGTTCCAAAGACTCTCAACCCGCTGAGAGAAAAAAAAATGTCCTCGTCTCTGTTTTTGATGGGTGACCCCTGAATTTTATACAGTGATCCCTAGTTCTAGATTCTCTGAAAAAAGGAAACATCCACTCCTCGTCCACCCTGTCAGTACTCCTCAGGATCTTATATTTTTCAATCATGTCACCTCTTTGTCTTCTAAACTCCAGTGGAAACAAGCCTAGCCTATCCAACCTTTCCTCATAAGACAAAGTGCCTATTCAAGGTATTCGTCTGGTTAACCTCCTCTGAACTGCTTGCAACACATTTACATCCTTAAATAAAGAGACCAATACTGTTTACAGTACTCCGTATGTGGTCTCAACAATGCCCGATAAATATGAAACATAACCCCCCCCCCACATATTTATTCAGTTCCCCTCTTCATTTGTTAGTCATGCTTGGATCACATTTCCTACTGGGTTTTTGTGTCTTGGAGGAAAGTAAATATGCCACAAACATAAGGACATACAGGCAAACATACAAATTAAACAATAAATTATATTTTATTAGCTTTCCGAATTACGTACTGCACTTGCCTATTAACCTTTTGCAATTCATGCAAAAGGATATCCAGATCCCGATGTAACTCGAAGCTCTAGAATATCTCAATATTTAGATAAAATACTTCTTTTATTTATTCTTCCTGCCAGAATGAACAATTGCATGTTTTTCCACTTGTCAGACCTTTGCCCACTCACATAGCCTTTGTAGTCTTGTTATATCTTCACAACTTGCTTTCCTATCTACCTTTGCACCATCTGCAAATGTTGCATCCATACCTTTGCTCCCTCCATCTAAGTCATTTATATAAATTGTAAAAATGTGAGTCTCCAACACTGATCCCTGTGGCATCTCACTCGTCTATTAATTGGGGAAATTTAAGATTAAAAAATGAAATTGGAATAAAAAATTTTAAAAAGTTGATAAGGGCAGCGATCTGAAGAGATTTTGATATGCAAATTAGCATATCAGTGAGAAAAGCAAGTGTTAACTTATGTGACTACGGGAAAACAATGGGGTACAGAAGAGATAACTTCGAAGTGGAGAAACAAATGAAAATATTCAAAGATTCTGCTTCAACCAAAAGCTGGATCCACAGGGTGGGTAAATCAAATGGAACGAAAGATATATCCACAGCACAATAACTGGAGAAGGTGTCACAGCAGCATCTACCATCACAGGCACACCCAGCTGTAGAAACAGTCTCCCAAAATTAAGTTATTGCTAAACGAGCAGCTGGTTAGGATCCAAAACTTGAACCAAGAAGATTTCGCCTTTGTTGAAACTGAAGACAGTTTCTCCAAATGTGGCCAAATAACTTGTGTACAGTACTTATCTGCTAAGTTTAGCTTATAGAGTTGTATTATATTGGATCTTGTTTGGGAATAAAGGGGTGTCTCAGAGCCATCAATGTAATTAAGGATTGTAGTGTATTATAGTCCTTCTTGTTGTGTTTTCTCTTTTAAGTTAGGAAATATTCTTTATTAATTGGTCACACAAACACTGAACCATTCCTCCCTGGGTCGCACATCTTTTCTCTGCAGCATATCAAATAGTAAATGTACACCGCTGAGAGCTGGTATTCCAATTTATCCTTCCGGATTTTGGGTTACCCTCCCATTTAACATCAGCAGGGTTCTTAAAATGTCACATCTCTCCAACCAGAAAAAGACCCATTTATACTAACTCTCTGTTTCTTGTTCGCTAGCCAAACTTCAATCCATGCCAATATGTCACCCCCTACACCATGAGTTATTTTTTAAACCCACATCGTTGATGTGTCACCTTCTCAAACGTCTTCTGTAAATCTAAGTACCATTCATCCACCAGTTACCTTTATCAAAGGCACATGCTACAAAGAACACCAATAAATTGATTAAACATGATTTCCCTTTCACAAAATCATGTTGATTCTGCCTGAACATCTTGAATTTTTCTAACTACCCTGCTATCATATCTTTAATAATAGCATCTAACATTTTCCATATGACCGATGTTAAGCTAACTGGCCTATTTTCCTGCTATCTGTCCGCTCGCTTTATGAGTAAAGAGGTTACATTTGATATTTTCCAATCTAATCTGAAACCAATGCATCAACTATCTCGCCAACCACTTTTAATGTTGTAAACCATGTACTAATTCTTTAAATAAGAGCCATTGCATGTTGACTGTTGTACCTTTTAATGTCCCTATCTACTATAGCCAATTCATCTCTCATACCATTAAAGTTTCCTAGTTTAGATTGAATCCGAGTTTCAGATTGAATACATCATTTTCAAACTTAATGTAAATTTGTTTTTTTAAATATTTTATTAAGGCATTTGAAAATAATTTTTATAACAATAACAAAAACAATGACATCAACATGGTAAAATAAACATTCCCCCCGAGCTCAATCTTCACAAACCCCAACCATACAGCAACAATCCCCCCCCCCCCCCCCCCCCCCCCCCCGGAATACTGCATCTGCTGACATTTTAAATTTTCCCTGAGAAAGTCGACGAACGGCTGCCAGCTCTGGGACAGCCCTAATATTGACCCTCTCAAGAAAAACTTTATTTTCTCAAGAATGAGAAACCCAGCTATGTCACTAACCCAGGTCTCGACACTCGAGGGCTTCGAGTCCCTCCAGATTAATAAGATCCGTCTCCGGGCTACCAGGGAGGCAAAGGCCAGGACGTCGGCCTTTCGCACCCTGAACACCCGGATCTTCTGTCACACCAAAGATCGCTACCTCCGGACTCGGCACCGTGGACATTGTCTTAGCTAAACCCTGCCAAAACCCTCTAATCTTCAGGCATGCCCAAAACATGTGGACATGATTTGCTGGGCTTCCCGCGCATCTTGCACACCTATCCTCAGCCGGTTCGTACACACACTCGCTACTGGTGCCTGATAGAGCAACCGCACCCAGTCAATAACGCCCTCACCAAACCCAAAACATCCCAGCACCTCCCACAGGTAATTCCACTCCACCCGATCAAAAGCCTTCTCCGCATCCATCTCCGCCTCCTCTCTTTCTGAGGGCATCATAATAACATTTAGAAGCCTTCGAACATTGCCTTGAGTTGCCTGCCCTTAACAAATCCCGTCTGGTCTTCCCCTATCACCCCCGGGACACAGCCCTCTATCCTTGTGGCCAGTATCTTAGCCAGCAGTTTGGCATCTACATTCAGTAGAGAAATTGGCCTGCATGACCCACATTGCTCCGGATCCTCCTCTCTTTTCAAGATCAATGAAATCGAGGCCTGTGACATTGTTGGGGAGATGACTCCCTTCTCTCTTGCTTTGTTAAATGTCCTCACCAGCAGTGGGCTCAATATCTCTGAAAAATTCTTATAGAATTCCACCGGGTAGCCGTCAGGTGCTGTAGCCTTGCCTGACTGCCCTCCAGCCCCTTGATTATTTCCTCAATCTCAATTGGGGCTCCCAGCCCCTCCACCAGGTCCTTGGGCTCCCAGCCCCTCCACCAGGTCCTCCTCCACCCTCAGGAACCTCAACTGATCCAGAAATTGTCTTATCCACTCCACCCCAGCCAGAGGTTTCGACTCGTATAATTTACTATAAAAGTTTTTAAACACCTCATTCACCCCGGCTGGGTCCAGGACAGTATTACCGTCTTTACTCTTTACTTTACCTATCTCCCTGGCCGGCTCTCTTTTGCTGAGCTTGTGCGCCAACATTCTGCTTGCCTTTTCCCCGTAGTCATAGATCGCCCCCCTTGCCTTCCCCTGTGGTCAACAGCCCAAACTCCACCTGTAACCTCAGCCGCTCCCTCAGTAGCCCTGCGTCCGGGCCTCCGAGTGTCTCCTGTTCACCTGGAGTATCTCCTCCATTAATCTATCCCTCTCAGCCCGTTCCGCCTTTTCTCTGTGGGCACGTATCGAGATTAATTCCCCTCTGACTACTGACTTCAAAGCTTCCCAAACCGTCGCTGCAGAGACCTCCCTCGTATCATTTGTTTCCAGGTAGTTCTGGATGGACTTGTTAACCCGACCACAGATCGCCTCGTCCGCTAGCAGCCCCACATCCAGTCCCAACAACAGGAGTTGCCCTCTCTCCACGCTAACCTGTACATCCACCCAGTGTGGGGCGTGATCCGACACTGCAATTGCCGAGTACTCGGTATCCACCACCTTCGGTGTTAGCGCCCTGCTCAGAACAAAAAAGTCAATGCGAGAGTATACCTTGTGGACATGTGGAATAAAAGGAAAACTCCTTCGTCCTCGGCCATGCAAATCTCCATGGGTCTACTCCCCCCATCTGTTCCATAAAACCCATCAATTCCTTTGCCGCTGCCGGCCTCCTCCCAATGCTGGATTTTGACCGGTCCAATTCCGGATCAATGACTGTGTTGAAGGCCCCTCCCATGATCAGGTTATGTGACCCTCAGTCTGGGATCTTACCTCACACCAGCCTCATAAATTCCATGTCGTCCCAATTCGGAGCATATATGTTCACAAGTACCACTCGCACCCCCTCCAGCTTCCCATTAACCATTATGTACCTACCCCTTTGTCTGACACGATTCTCCCTGCCTCAAATGCCACTCGTTTGCTGATCAAGATCGCTACCCCCACCTGGTTTTTGAGTCCAGTTCTGAGTGGAACACTTGGCTAACCCACCCCTTCCTTAATCTCGTCTGGTCTGTAACCTTTAGGTGTGCCCCTTGTAGCATTGCCATGTCAGCCTTCGGTTCCCTCAAATGTGTGAACAGGCGAGGCCTCTTGACCGGCCAATTCAGTCCTCTCACATTCCATGTGATCAGCCTGGATGGGGGCTTCCAAATCACATCCCGCCCCCCCCCCCCCCCCCCCCCCCCCCCCCCCCAACGCCGACTAGCCATCACCCTTTTTAGGCCAGCCTCGAGCTCGCGCCCTCCGCTTCATCGAGTCCCCACTCGGGCAGTCGCCGTTCTTGGCCTCCCATTTGTCCCCTAGTAACAGTTCCTCCCCTGTCAGCAAAGCAGCTCCTCCCCTCCCTCCCCCCGAGCAACAACACTAAAAATCCAATCCCCCAAATTAAGCTCCAGTTTAACACCTGACCACCCCCGAGAGTCAGCTGACCCATGCTGACTCGATAGCTCCTGTCCCTGCCACCAAGCAGTCTGTCTCCCTATTGTGCTCTCCTCTCACCCCTCCCCCCCACACATGAATAAACATTTTAAAAGCATCACATTCCCCAGTAAACAAACAGCAGGAAAAAAAACAGTGAAGAAACGATCACTTTAGAAAAATAGTCACCCAAAAAGCAGAACTAAATTCAAAGCCCACCCCCCTCTAAAAAGGTCCCTGCAAGACAGATCAACCGTTAACCATCCACACCGCATATTATTTCACATCGAGCTATTTAAATTTTTCAAGGCTTTGAAAGCAGACCAAGGCAGGCCAGCAGCACGGTTCAATTCCCGTACCAGCCTTCCCGAACAGGTGCCGGAATGTGGCGACTAGGGGCTTTTCACAGTCACTTCATTGAAGCCTACTTGTGACAATAAGCAATTTTCATTTCATTTCATTTCACAAATCGCTGCCGCAGTACTTCCCCAAGGCTCAAGTGTCTTTTAATACGCCTCCAGCTTCATTTCTTTAATAAAGGTCCATACTTCGTCTGGCGTTTAAAAATAGAAGTCCAGTTCCTCATGTGTGACCCACAAGCGGGATGGGTACAGCATCCCGAACTTCACCCCCTTCTTAAAGAGGGTCTTTTTTGCCCGATTGAACCCAGCTCGCCTCTTGGTCAAATCCGCTCCCAGGTCCTGATGAATGCGCAACTCACAGTTCTCCCACTTACTGCTCCGTTCTTTCTTGGCCCACCGCAAAACATGTTCCTTTCCCATGAAACGGTGAAAATGTACCACCATGGCCCTCGGCGGTGCGTTTGCTCTGGGCTTCCTCGCGAGGGTTCCGTGTGCTCTGTCCAATTCCAGAGGCCGAGGGAACGCCCCATCAACTTCTCCAACATGTCCTTCACATAGGCCCTCGCATCCAATCCCTCACTGCCTTCAGAGAGGCCAACAATTCTGAGATTCTGCCTTCTGGACCTATTCTCCAGGTCCTCCAGCTTCTCCTGCATTCTTTTCTGGCGGTCGTTCATCATCTCCACCTTGCTTTCCAGCATGGTTAATATACTCCTCGTGCTTAGACAACTTTTGTTCTACCTCCTGGATCGCTCTCCCGTGGGTTTCCTGATTCTGAACCACTTGATCAATCGAAGCCTTAATCGTTCCAGCGTGTCCTTCTTCAGCTTGACGTAGCAATCCTCGAAAATCTTCACCACCTACTCCATCGACCACTGTGCCGTCTCCCCGCGGCCCTTGCCCTCCGCCATGCTGTCCGTGTTACCAGCTCTGCTTGCGTCTCCCTTATAGGACTTTGCCGTCTCACACAGCCACTTGTGGTCCAATTCTCCATACACCGGAGGGGGATTTCTCCTTACTGTCTTTCTCTTCACTGCTTTATCCCATAAAATCCGAAAAAAGCGGGGGGGAAAAAGGTCCAAAAGTCTGTTACAGGCGGAAGCTGTCAAATGTGCGACCTACCCCTCCATGGCCGCCACCGGAAGTCGTAAATTTCTATCATGTAATGGTCACTCTTCTCTAGAGGCTCATTTACAATGAGATTATTATCTTGACTTTTCTTTTTGTGCAATATTAGACCTAAAACACTATTCTCTAATAGGTTGAACAATATACTGTTCAAGAGAACTACTGCATATACATTCCAGGAATTCATCCTCCACAGCATTAGTACTAATTAGGTCCTGTATGTAGGGTGAAGTCCCTCATGGTTGCTGTATTACCCTTTATACGTGCACTTCTAATTTCCTGATTTATACCGTGTCCTTCGTTATCACTATTGTGTGGGAACTATAAATAACTCATACCAATGTTTGTTGCCCTTGCTTTTCAGAGAGATTCTTAGATCGAAGGGCCAAGATGTAGAATCAGCTTGGGTGGAGCTGAGAAATCTAATTTCCTCTTATTTCATCCATTATTAACAGTGCTCCCCACCTTCTTTTCCATTATGTTCATCTTTTCTAAATGATGAATACCTTTGACATTCAGTTCCCAGCCCTGGAGACCCTGCAGCCATGTCTCCGTAATGGCAAATAGATCCTACCTGTTCACTTCTACTTGTGCCTTCGGTTCATCTACCGTGTTGCGAACGCTGTGTACATTCAGAAAAAATACCTTTAATTCCAAAATACAAACAGAAAATGCTGGTAAATCTCAGCAAGACTTGCTGCATCTGTGGAGAGTGAAAGTTTTGAGTCTGAAACTCGGAAGGAGAGTCATGCAAACTCGAAAGGTTAACTCTGTTTTTCTCCCCATATATAGAACATAGAACATAGAACAGTACAGCACAGAACAGGCCCTTCGGCCCTCAATGTTGTGCCGAGCCATGATCACCCTACTCAAACCCACGTATCCACCCTATACCGGTAACTGAACAACCTCCCCCTTAACCCTACTTTTAACACTACGGGCAATTTAGCATGGCCAATCCACCTAACCCGCACATCTTTGGACTGTGGGAGGAAACCGGAGCACCCGGAGGAAACCCACGCACACAGGGGGAGGACGTGCAGACTCCACACAGACAGTGACCCAGCCGGGAATCGAACCTGGGACCCTGGAGCTGTGAAGCATTTATGCTAACCACCATGCTACCCTGCTGCCCCAAATGGCAGGATGGCAGTTTTTCCAGATTTTCTGTCTTTATTTCTGATTTCAACCATCCGCAGCACTGTGCTTTTATTTTACTGCCTTTAATTCTGTTTCTTAAATTATTTGCACAACCTCTAACTTTATCTACTGGAGGTTTGTATGTTCTGTCCCTTCCTGCCGCAATCCAATCATCAATTTCCTGATTGCTACCTTGCTGTCTTGCCTTGCTCACTCTCTTCTATTCATCATATCTTCCCTCACCTAATCCCTGACCTCTGTTTAGTTTAAAGCCCTCTCTACTGTCCTAATTATATGATTATGAGGGTGGCGTAGTTGTACTGGATTAGTAATCCAGAGGCCCATGCTATTTAATTTGGCATAGCTGTTCACTCTGTTTGTGAAGATCCTCTTTCCTAGTCCACGTATGTTGTTGGTACCTAATGCTCTTGGACAATGGCACTTGGTGCAATTTGAATTCCAATCATAAATCTGGGATTAAAAGTGAGTCTCTGTATGGTGACCATGAAATTATGGTTAATTGTTGTAAAACCCATCTGGTTTCCTGTAGAGAAGGAAATCTGCTATTTTTGCTGGTGTGGCCCACAGCAATGTGATTGACTCTTAACTGCTCTCTGAAATGACAACACAAGCCACTCAATTAAATAACTATTAGAAATGGGAAAGAAGGCTGGTCTTGTCAAAAAAAAACTCACCAAAACACTGGTCCCAGCACGTATTTACTTCTCTAATCTTATTTACCCTACTCTAATTTGCCCATGCTTTCTGTAATAATCCAGAGATTATGAATTTTGACGCTATGCTATTTAATTTGGCATAGCTACTCATTCTTTTTGTGAAGATCCTCTTTCCTAGTCCACGTATGTTGTTGGTACCAGTGTGGACCATGACAACTGGATCCTTTCCTTCTCCACTACAAATTCCTCTCCAGAACTGATGTTCCAAACCCTTGGACCAGGCAGGTGGGACAGCCTTTTGCATTCACACTCACTCTCAGCTGCAGAGAACTGTGTCTATTCCCTTGACTAAACTGTCCTCTACTTTCACAGTATTTTATTAATTCCCCCACCACTTGAATGACCTCTGTACCACAGTGCCATGATCAGTTCACTCACCCACCTTGTAGTCCCTGCTTTTGTTCATACAGGCTGCAAGAACCTCAAACCTATTGCGGGGTTTGAGGTTCTGCACTTCGACCTTCTGAGCCCCCAGACTTGCTTCACTTGTAGTTACCCTTTCCTGTCCCTGGTTGTAAATAAGCAAATAAGATGACCCTATCCTAAGGAGTGTGACCGCCTCCTGGAACAAAACGTCTAGGAAACCTTGCCCCATCCCCTGATGTGTCATAGAGTCTGCAACTTGGCTTCCAGTTCCATGATTCGGAGATACAAATGTGATTGATGTGCATTGTGTAGTTTTTCATTCATCAATTATTTTATCACTTAAATTTTAATTTAATGTCCCTAGTCCTGCCATTTCTTATTATTTCAACAAATGTTCTGCTTACCCTGCTTCTCTCTTCTTGTTTCACTCCCGTGCCTTCCTTTCTCATCTCTCTTTCCTTTATTTGGCTCTTTTTATCTCCATCCCTCATTATCTCCTCTTCCCATTCATTTATTCTCATACTTCAAAATTTGAGACTCCTTACCTCCATCAATCACTGCAGCTTCTTACAGGATTTTGAAGCTTACTATTACTTTATCATTATTGGCAGATTTACTTTGCCTTCTATTAATTTACCATTAGAATCCTGTAGTTAGCTACTTCTTCCTGCAGCTAGATTTGTCATGAAACCAAAATTACTTTCTTGATTATTCCATTCAGGCATTTGTTTCTTGTTTTAACTACTTGAGCTTTTGAGGCCCAATAAAATTAATTGCTGGAGAGCCCTGCACAGAGACGCATTGTCATAAATGGTCTTTTATTTGAGTCATATGAAGAAAACTATTAGCTGTTTGTAGTTTCATTCAAAGACATTTTGTTGTAATTTTGATGCTGATCTGTAAAAATCCCGAGTTTCAAAGCCCGAGTTGCAAGCTTTTCTTTTTCCTCAGCACTGGTAATATATTTAGCTTTAGGTAGGGCAGCATGGTGGCGCAGTGGTCAGCACTATGGCGCCGAGGACCCGGGTTCGATCCCGGCCCCGGGTCACTGTCCGTGTGGAATTTGCACATTCTCCCAGAGTCTGCATGGGTCTCACTCCCACTACCAAAGATGTGCATGGTAGGTGGTTGGCCACACTAAATTGTCCCTCAATTGGAAAAAAAATTCAAAATGATTAAGTGTTGGGTGATTGTGTTCACGACTGAGTTTGCAAAAAAAAAAAAGTTGGTGGTTTTTCACTTGACTATATCTACACATTTAAAAATATTTGGCTCTTGAATCTATTCTTAACCCGATTGATGTAAATGACCTAATTTGAATCTCTGCTGCCATTGAAAAGTACATTGATTATACAGTAATTGGACTGTCCAGCACAAATACTACTTCAGGGACAAAACACTGAGCAAAGTATTTAGTTTGGATCCCTGAATAGATTTTGATTTCCTGCGAAAATGGGGTAATGACACTGCACTTGAAGGTGACAGTGCTCTCATTTATTATCCACTAACTGAAACCATATTGCATGTAGCGGATAATAGTATTACAATCCAAAGCATCTGAGGAATTTGCCATGAATGCAATAATATATAATTTGGCTATGATTGGAATTTTAGGAATCCAGCCATGATCTGTAAAAGTGAACCGTAGATTTAAATTTCTACTGTCGAATTTTTTTGAATATACTGAACTTGTTGAGCCCTGAAATTGATGTTGTATACCTGTAATGTATATTTCTGTAAGCCTGAAAGTATTTGTTTTCTGGATCTCATTAAAGGAAGTCATTCACATAGGCCCTCGCATCCAATCCCTCACCGATTCTACCGATTTTATATGTTATTCCCTGTGCAGGATTTTGGATATGTTGGATTAATAACATTTGGAAGTTTAATCATAGAATCACAGAATTTACAGTGCACAGGAGGCCATTCGGCCCATCGAGTCTGCACCGGCCGTTGTAAAGAGCACT
The DNA here is from genome assembly GCF_902713615.1 of Scyliorhinus canicula. NCBI lineage: Eukaryota > Metazoa > Chordata > Chondrichthyes > Carcharhiniformes > Scyliorhinidae > Scyliorhinus > Scyliorhinus canicula. Next base: position 105,932,992 of record NC_052158.1, read on the forward strand.
CTACTTAAGCCCACACCGCCACCCTATCCCCTTAACCCAGTAACCCTACCTCACCTTTTCTGGACACTAAGGGCAATTTTGCATGGCCAAATACATAACCTGTATATTTTTGGACTGTGGGAGGAAACCGGAGCAGCTGGAGGAAACCAACGCAGACATGGGGAGGAGATGCAGACTCCGCACAGACAGTAACCCAAGCCGGAAATCAAGCCTGGGACCCTGGAGCTGTGAATCAACCACTGTGCTGCCCCCGGGGTTAAAGGAATGGGTTAGAATGTGTTTGACTGCGGTAGTCATTTTTTAAAAAGAATCTTGTTTTGCAAGATCAGAAGCTTTTAGGGGCCACAGGTGAAATTGGCCATCGTAAAAGACTGGGCTAATACACTGCTGTTTGAGGAGCCCCGAGGGAGTTAATGGGTGGCATTCTCCATTAATGGGGCTGTGTCCCCACGCCATCGTGAAAAGTGGCGCCAACCACTCGGGCGTCAACGGTCCCCGATAATGGGAAATGCTCCCCTTCCTAGGGGGCTAGGTTGGTGCTGGAGTGGTACCCGCAATTCCTGCCAGCGGGGAACGGCCCGCGTGGGTTTGTGCATGCACGGAAAGGCTGGCATGATTCTGCGCATATGCGCTACGGCCAGCGTATTTCCAGGCATGTGCGGGGGTTCCCTTCTCCGCGCCGGCCCCCAGGCAATATGGTGGAGCCCTATAGGGGCCCGGCTGTGGCTACTGTCGATGTCCATGACTGGCGCAGCGGGAATCCCATGGGCGCTGGAGAATGGGGAAGCCGGCGTCGGGACGTGATCCTCACGCTCTCCTGGGGATTCTCCAACCCAGCGCCAGGTCGGAGAATCCCGGCAAATGAGCTTTCATTTTGGCGAGATTATTTTGTTGCTGGATGAAACGAAGGCATTCAGACATTTTTGAGAGAGTTCTTTAGGGAGTTCTGATCTGGCTAACAATGTCCACAAGTGAGGACGTTTTCTCTCACAATCTGATAATTAAAAGAGATTAATAGTATTTAAAGCAATGCTGACTTTCCTGAGGACAAGGGGGAAGCTGAAACACATGAGTTGAAACAGCCTTTTCGAGATATCCAGCCAGGGTCTGCAGGGGTTCTAATAGGAGCCAAATCTGTTCTGGAAAGCAAGTATTAAGCTGTGCTATCGGGATGTAGGATGGATTGAGAGCATAAGTTTTTTTTTTCCTGTTGTTTAATTGGGATTAGAGATAGGAATTAGGAATTAAGGGTACTGGAGGGTTTCATCATAATAAAGACCTGTCAACACCCACCCCACCCTGTGACACCGCAATTCTTCCACCCAGGACTTGAGCACAAAAATCAAAACTTAAACTCCACTGAAGGAATGCTGCCTTGTCGGATGTACCATCTCTCAAATGAAGCTTTAAACTGAGGCTCTATGCAGGTGGTCATGAAATATCTGATGACTTTACTTTAAATGAGAGCAGGGGCAAGAGCAGCATGGTAGTGCAGTGGTTAGCACAGTTGCTTCACAGCTCCAGGGTCTCAGGATTGTTTCCTGGCTTGGGTCATTGTCTGTGCGGAGTCTGCACGTTCTCCCCGTGTCTGCGTGGGTTTCCTCCGGGTGCTCTGGTTTCCTTCCACAGTCCAAAGATGTGCAGGTTAGGCGGATTGGCCATGATAAATTGCCCTTCGTGTTGGGTGGGGTTACTGGGTTACGGGGATCGGGTGGAGGCATGGCCTTAAGTAGAGGACGCACCACATTCCTATCCCAGTTAGAAATCAAATCATCTCTTTGCTGTTGGATTGGATGGTTCTTGATAGTTAGTGGAGTATCCTCCCCCTCCACCCCAGTTCAATATTTCTGTAACCAATAAAAAAAATGAAAATACACACTATTTTTTTTGTACACCTAGTTGTTTTCTCGGCTATATAAAATTGTGCTCTGGGGATTAATCTTTAAAGACTCCAAGGCCATCTGAAGGGTTTCCAGCTCTAGGCCACAGTTACAGTGGTGTCAGGAAAAATCCTGATGACTTGAAAAATGAAAGAATTGCAGTAATTTGGAAGGTGTTCTGTTGGTTATATGTTTTATAAATTATTTAAAAATGAAAGCTATGCAATGGTAGGGGCAGCTTGAGTAGGTTTATGGAACTAGTGTTTTTGATATGTTGATGAACATAGCAACAATAGAATATCAAGGGTTTGAAACATAGACACATAGAAATAGGAGCAGGAGATGGCCATTTGGCCCTTCATTCCTGTTCCACCATTCCTTATGATCATCCAGCACAATAGCCTGATCCTGTCTTCCACTCATATCCTTTGATCCCCTTTCCCCCCAAGTTCTATATCTATCTGCTTCTTTAAAACGTACAGTGCTTTGGCCTCCTTAACGAATTTCACTGGCTCACCGCTCTCTGTGTGAAATAATTTCTCCTCCTCTTCACCCTAAATGGCCTATTCCGTATTTTCAGACTGACCCCTGGTTCTGGACCCGCTCCCCCCAAAATCAGTAACATCCTCCTTGTATCTATCCTGTTAGAATTTTATAGGGTTTCTATGAGATTCTCACTCATTCTTATGAACTCCAATGAATACCATCCTAACCAACTCAATCTCTCCTCATACATCAGTCCTGCTATCCCAGGATTCAGTCTGGTAAACCTCCGCTGCACTCCCTCTGGAGCAAGAACATACTTCCTCAGAAAAGGAGACCAAAACTGAACACAATATTCCAGGTGTGGTCTCACCAAGGCTCTGTATAATTGCAGCAAGTCATCCCTGCTCCTCGAATCCTTTCGCTATGAAGGCCAACGTACCATTTACCTTCTTTGACGCCTGCTGCACCTGCATGCTTACCTTCATTGACTTGTGTATGAGGACACCCTCGTAGTATATTCAGAATATAGTCTGCCTTCACTTTTCTGCTACCAAAGTTGATAACTTCACATTTATCCAAGTTATATTGTATCTGCCATTCATTTCCCCACTCACTCAACTTGTCCAAATCATAGAATCCCTAAAGCGCAGAAGGAGGCTATTCGGCTCATCGGATCTGTACTGACCCTCCAAAAGGGCACCCCGCCCAGGCCCACTCCAGCACCCTATTCCAGTAACCCCACCTAACCTTTGGGACAATAAGGGGCAATTTAGCATAGCCAATCCACCTAACCTGCGCATCTTTGGACTGTGGTTGGAAACTGGAGCACCCGAAGGATACACTGAAGGATTTCTGCAGCCTCACCACAGCTCACCCTCCCATCCAGCTATGTGTCGTCTGTTTGAGTAAGATGTCAGAGGTTCAAAGGAGGAGATGAAGTGTGATTTTCGGGATTACATTCTAAAAGGTGGCTCACAAAATGAAGGAAATTAAGTTTAACTTTTGGAGAGGTTAGTTCTGAGAAGAGATCAAAAGGGGAAAACAGTACATCCGAAGCAACCTCAGCAAGGCAGCTGTTTTGAGACCTTCAGCTCACAGCAGGGTTAGCTGTTTGAACTCCCAACAAGCATCTGTGGGGGGAATAGTCTGCTTGAAGAATCAGTTGTATTGTCCTGTATCAGAAACAATTCAATTGTATGAAGCGTACACTAATTCAAAAGTGTAGTACTAAAATATTTACATTCTAAAGCCCTTTTGTTGCACAAATAACGTGAGAACTTAAAAGTATCCATAACTGAATTACTAACTTAAAAATGAATGGGAAAAAAGTGTTCAAAAGCTGACATTCTCGGTTCATGTCATTTTGAAAGTTGTTATAAAAAAGTTTCTAGTTTCAGAAAAGAATAACTGCTTGGCGTGGTAACTATTACTGGATTTTGCTTGTAGTTTTTAAAAACCTCTCAGATGTGGTTTGGGGAGCAGTAGTTATGAAGTTGCGGAAAAAGATGTTTGTAACTGGTTAAAGTTAGGAATACTTTATACAGCTATTGTTTTAGTTAAGTGTATTTCCAATTCACTTTGTTTATTTCATTGTTTACTACATATTTATTTTAAAACACCACAAAAACATCTGGGGACATTAGTCTCTGGGTTGCAAATTGTTCCTCACATTTTCTCAAATTACAAAATACAATTTAGGGCAGGTGTTTCAAGTTTCCCTTCTGGTATTTGGAATGTCTTGGTATTTACCATTAACCGTGCTCTTAACAGTGAGTGAAATGTTGCAGTCTCTCCTGCTGGCAGAATCTTCTAGTCCCGCCGAGAGCAGTGGAATTTTTAATGGTGCACTGTATTTTCAAGCCCAAGTCCCGCTCTGTCCGTGGCGGGCTGTAAAGTTTTGCCCTGTATTTTCTCCTTTTAAAAGGAGAAAAGTTCAATTGTTTTGCGTTTCCAACCTCTTAATGTGATGAACGATGAAAATGGTGCAAGGCAGAATGTCCAACTATGCATGGTGGCCATGTGCTACATTTCTGATTTACAGCAATAATTTTGTGCCTATTTAATGTTGCAGGAGTAATGGCAATTAGCCTAAATGATTTTGGAGTGATGCACAAAATTACAAGCATACAGCTTGGGGCATCTTACTGATCTGATTCTGAAGTGCACTAAAGTGGTCATGTCGGTTCAGTAGGCCAACTCACACCGACCTTAGTTTGTTCTCTGTACAATCTAATTGGGGCATAAAAATGACCAAACAGTATATTAGACTGCATGAATATTTTAAAAATTGTGTGGTAAACTTTTAATGCTGATAGAGAGACAAAAATTTCCACCTGCCCTTTTCGAAGCAATAATGAGTCTGTTTAGGAACAGAGTTCTGTAAATACATCCAACTGTGAAGCTAGTAGTGGCTTACCTTCATCTGACCTTCAGTGAGGTGTGGTTGCAGAGTAATTCTGTCCAACATATTTCCACACTTAACAAGAAGAAATGCAAGATTGAAAGCTGCAGTATGGCTGGAGCTTAAAAGTTGAGATAACTAAATGTAATCTTCAGAAATTCTTTTGACTAATGAACAGATTTTGCGGAACACAATGCATGAATGCATTCTCATTACTAAATATTCACATGGTGATGTGTATTGTAATGTTTTACATTAAAAATACTTCACTAATCTTCGTTATAGTACTTCTTTGAGGGGTTTATTAAAGCAAGTACAGTACATGATTATTTTTGTATGAATTATATTCTATTAAAACTTGAAAAAATTAAATGTATAGAAATTCATAAAAATGAGCTATCATTATGTGAAATGTGAATGCTTACAATTTTTATTTGTTTGATTGAATTTTTTAAATCTATGGAGAATACTTAATTATTCAAGCTATTACTTCAGCTGAAAATATTAGGAACGTAGGGACAGGAGTGGGCCATTCAGCCTCTCAAGCCTGTTCTGCCATTCCTTGAGATCATGGTTGATCTAAGAAACCCTCCCAAATGTGGAAAATTTCCCCGACCTGGGGAGATACCTCTCATCTAAGGCTTACATTGAAATGGAGATCCAATCCACGAGCAGCACCTTCCAATGCTTCCAAGATGAGAGTCTTCGATGACTGCGACATCCGTGTTAGTACAAGATTCTCGTGTATATGGCAGTCATCCTCCCAACTCTTTTATACAGCTCAGAAATTTGGACTATGTACAAAGCCACCTCGAGGCCCTGGAGAGGTACCATTAACGCTGTCTGAAATGGATTCTCAACATCAGCTTATCAATTGGGAGGACAGTCATACTAACATCAGTGTCCTTGAAGGAGGCAAGAGCAGCAGCATCAAAGCTATGATCATCCAAACCCAACTCAGCTGGGCACACTTAGGATGGCAGAGACCCAACTGCTAAATGCTCCCAAATAAGAGGAAGCTAAAGGAAACTCTTCAAAGACACCCTGAAGGCTTACCTCACAAAAAGGAAACATAGACATCAATGCCTGAGAGACCCTTGCTAGAAAGAAACTGCCTGGAAGACCCTCTTGATTGAAGGGACACAATTCTTCAAGAACACCAGACGGCAAGTGGAGGTCTGGAAAAGGATCCTGAGAAAGGAATACCAGATATCTTGAGCCCAAGGACCAATCCCTTCTCCCGGAAACACTGGCCAAGCGTGTAGTCGGAGATGCGGATCTAGGATCGGGCTCAACAGCCACAGAAGGACCTACAGAACACATGACAAGTACCACAGAGTTTCTAAAGTGGAAAATCCTACTTGTTAACTTGTTACAAAGAAGAAGAAGATTGATCTGAGACCTAAGTCCATGTACCCGCTTTGTCCCATATTCCTTAACCTTGGCTAACAAAAACAATCTCAGTTTTAAAATTACCAGTTGATCTCTCACCAATGCCATGTACGGAGGAGAGTTTCAAACTTCTTTCCCACTTTGGTAAAAAAGTGTGGTTTCATAATTTCCAAGTCATTTATGTACTTTCTGCTAAGGCCAATATATTCTTGCAAAGGTGTGGGGTGGAATTCTCCACTTGAGAGACTTAAGTGCTGATGCCGGATTGAATCCCAAGTATACTACGTGGACGAAAGCGGTGCCGGTCTTGGAGCGATTCAGGTCACGTTAATGGGCTAGCATCGGTGCCACTTAGAACTCGCGCAATTCCAATGCATGTTGACCCTTGTGCTGGAGCACAACATCCTGTTGGTGGGTCGGCTGGGGCCAGAAGGTACCTCCGGGAGGGGGGGGGGGGGGGGGGGGGGGGGCATGGCATGGCGGTGCACCATGCGACCCATGGCACTAAGTTCCCATGCGCAGTCACATGGCTGCCTTTCAGGTTGCAGTAATGCCAGTCCATGCCCAGCCACCCTGACTCCACAGGCCCACTTCCTAGCTGCCCCCCGCTCCCACCCCACAATTGTTAGGATACCATAGCGATGTTGGACACACTTTCCCCTCCATATCTTCCACGGTCATGACGCCTGTTTTCCGATTTTAAATACCACAAGTGAACCCCTCCATTGGTAATTCCTCCTGGCAGAGGCAGAGCATCACGGAAGGCCCGTAAAATGCCGGATCAGCTGGTTAATATGCCAACGGCGTTTACTGTACCATTTGCATGTCCGCACCAGCATACGGCGTAGAACGCTTTCATGCTGTGGTCGAGGGACTGGCATTCCGTTTGGCGCCCGGCTACCGCAAATTCACTACCCGATCATATTTCATGATTCTGGCGGTGCTGGACGGAGAATCCAACCTCTGGTGCCCAGAACTGCTTGCAGTACCCGAGGTGTGGCCTACTGTTTTGAATGTGGTAATATCTGTGGTACTTTGTCCGTGAGAATCTTTTCTTAGATCCTCCCAGAATCCCAATTCATGTAAAAAAAAATTGTGTTGCTTTTTCACACCTATTTATAAATGGAAAGAAAAATGTAAATGATCTCTGTCACATCTTCAAAAAGTCCAATTAACTGCTAGCCAATTAGTATTAACTTGGGACTCTCAAAGATTTGACAATAAAGACTTAAAAGAAAGGCAAAGCTATAGTATTCATAAACATTGACAAATATGGATTAGTTGAGTAAGAACAACTTTGCATGGTAAATTGGAATCCAAGATGTTCAACAATTCATCTGCTGAAGACCACTGTAATGCATGTATGAATTGTGCCTCCTGCTACACACATGTTCCCCGCCAGCCAACGTAACATTGTTCTTTTCCTCTGTTTATATAAAATGTTTTATAACCACAAAGCTTTCAGATGCAAAACATAAAGTTCTTCACTATTATCAAGTCTCCTATAATTAGTTGAATTTTTGGTTTCATGACTAACAACAGGTTACCCTGCAGCAAATGGTCATGGCTTTCAGCCCCAGTTCAGGATTTGAGCCCATAATCTACACCAGCATTTCAGTGCCACACAGTTAGAACATAGAACATAGAACGATACAGCGCAGTACAGGCCCTTCGGCCCTCGATGTTGCACCGACATGGAATAAAAAACTAAAGGCCATCTAACCTACACTATGCCCTTATCATCCATATGCTTATCCAATAAACTTTTAAATGCCCTCAATGTTGGCGAGTTCACTACTGTTGCAGGTAGGGCATTCCACGGCCTCACCACTCTTTGCGTAAAAAACCCACCTCTGACTTCTGTCCTATATCTATTACCCCTCAATTTAAGGCTATGTCCCCTCGTGCTAGCCACCCCCATCCGCGGGAGAAGGCTCTCGCTGTCCACCCTATCTAACCCTCTGATCATTTTGTATGCCTCTATTAAGTCACCTCTTAACCTTCTTCTCTCTAACGAAAACAACCTCAAGTCCATCAGCCTTTCCTCATAAGATTTTCCCTCCATACCAGGCAACATCCTGGTAAATCTCCTCTGCACCCGTTCCAAAGCTTCCACGTCCTTCCTATAATGAGGCGACCAGAACTGTATGCAATACTCCAAATGCGGCCGTACTAGAGTTTTGTACAACTGCAACATGACCTCATGGCTCCGGAACTCAATCCCTCTACCAATAAAGGCCAACACACCATAGGCCTTCTTCACAACCCTATCAACCTGGGTGGCAACTTTCAGGGATCTATGTACATGGACACCGAGATCCCTCTGCTCATCCACACTACCAAGAATTTTACCATTAGCCAAATATTCCGCATTCCTGTTATTCTTTCCAAAGTGAATCACCTCACACTTCTCCACATTAAACTCCATTTGCCACCTCTCAGCCCAGCTCTGCAGCTTATCTATGTCCCTCTGTAACCTGCAACATCCTTCCGCACTGTCTACAACTCCACCGACTTTAGTGTCGTCTGCAAATTTACTCACCCATCCTTCTGCACCCTCCTCTAGGTCATTTATAAAAATGACAAACAGCAACGGCCCCAGAACAGATCCTTGTGGTACACCACTCGTAACTGAACTCCATTCTGAACATTTCCCATCAACTACCACTCTCTGTCTTCTTTCAACTAGCCAGTTTCTGATCCACATCTCTAAATCGCCCTCAATCCCCAGCCTCCGTATTTTCTGCAATAGACGACCGTGGGGAACCTTATCAAACGCTTTACTGAAATCCATATACACCACATCAACTGCTCTACCCTCGTCTACCTGTTCAGTCACCTTCTCAAAGAACTCGATAAGGTTTGTGAGGCATGACCTACCATTCACAAAACCATGCTGACTATCCCTAATCATATTATTCCTATCTAGATGATTATAAATCGTATCTTTTATAATCCTCTCCAAGACTTTACCCACCACAGATGTTAGGCTCACCGGCCTATAGTTACCGGGGTTATCTCTACTCCCCTTCTTGAACAAAGGGACCACATTTGCTATCCTCCAGTCCTCTGGCACTATTCCTGTAGCCAATGATGACCTAAAAATCAAAGCCAAAGGCTCAGCAATCTCTTCCCTGGCTTCCCAGAGAATCCTAGGATAAATCCCATCCGGCCCCGGGGACTTATCTATTTTCACCTTGTCCAGAATTGCCAACACTTCTTCCCTACGCACCTCAATGCCATCTATTCTAATAGCCTGGGTCTCAGCATTCTCCTCCACAATATTATCTTTTTCTTGAGTGAATACTGAGGAAAAGTATTCATTTAGTATCTCGCTTATCTCCTCAGCCTCCACACACAACTTCCCACCACTGTCCTTGACTGGCCCTACTCTTACCCTAGTCATTCTTTTATTCCTGACATGCCTATAGAAAGCTTTTGGGTTTTCCTTGATCCTACCTGCCAAAGACTTCTCATGTCCCCTCCTTGTTCGTCTCAGCTCTCTCTTTAGATCCTTCCTCGCTTCCTTGTAACTATCAAGCGCCCCAACTGAAACTTCATGCCTCATCTTCACATCGGCCGCCTCCTTCCTCTTAACAAGAGATTCCACTTCTTTGGTAAACCACGGTTCCCTCGCTCGACCCCTTCCTCCCTGCCTGACTGGTACGTACTTATCAAGAACATGCAATAGCTGTTCCTTGAACAAGCTCCACATATCCAGTGTGCCCAACCCTTGCAGCCTACTTCTCCAACCAACACATCCTAAGTCATGTCTAATGGCATCATAATTGCCCTTCCCCCAGCTATAACTCTTGCCCTGCGGGGTATACTTATCCCTTTCCATCACTAACGTAAAGGTCACCGAATTGTGGTCACTGTTTCCAAAGTGCTCACCTACCTCCAGATCTAACACCTGGCCTGGTTCATTACCCAAAACCAAATCCAATGTGGCCTCGCCTCTTGTTGGCCTGTCAACATATTGTGTCAGGAAACCCTCCTGCACACATTGTACAAAGAACGACCCATCTAATGTACTCGAACTATATCTTTTCCAGTCAATATTTGGAAAGTTAAAGTCTCCCATAACAACTACCCTGTTACTTTCGCTCTTTTCCAGAATCATCTTCGCCATCCTTTCCTCTACATCCCTAGAACTATTAGGTGGCCTATAGAAAACTCCCAACAGGGTGACCTCTCCTTTCCTGTTTCTAACCACAGCCCATACTACCTCAGAAGAAGAGTCCCCATCTAGCATCCTTTCCGCCACCGTAATACTGTCCTTGACTAGCAGCGCCACACCTCCCCCTCTTTTGCCCCCTTCTCTGAGCTTACTAAAACACCTAAACCCCAGAACCTGCAACAACCATTCCTGTCCCTGCTCTATCCATGTCTCTGAAATGGCCACAACGTTGCATTGTCCTTTGGTTGAGATGTTAAATACAGAATCCTGTTTGCCTGTTCAAATAGTTATCCATGACATTGAGCAAACATGTTCTCCCTGAATGTACTTGTCAACACCACCAAAAAGCTGTTTATCTGGTCAGTTTACCCATTTTTTTTGTGGTTTGTGTGAAATTTGGTTGTGGGAGAAAGACAAATTGTAAGTCTTGGTTGTCACCATGGTGTTCTTTGGGAGCATTGGTCACAGATTATTTTGCCAATAGTGTAATTATCCTTACTCATTATGAAGTGAGAATAACAGAAAATATATTTTTCAAAATGGAATTTTACCTCGCGTTGTTTCAGAAGGAAGAAATACAAAAGAAAGTTTGTCATTCATTTTGAGTAAACCAACAAAAAATACTTCTGCCTTATTAAACTAAGCTAGTTAGCACTAACTCAGAGCACTCTCACCTCCTGAGCTAGAAAGTTGCATAAAACCAAATTCTGGAAACTGGCGTATGCTTTGTTGACGTATTGAGGGAGGGAGTGCTTCACTGTTGGAGGTACTGTCTTTTGACTGAGACATTATAGTACAGCCCATGTGTACTCTCAGATGCAAATGATCCAATGGTGTTATTCGCAGAGGAACATGGTATCCTGTTGGTATCTTGTCCAAAATATATTACCCTTCTAACAGCACCAAAAACAGATGATCTTGTCATTTATTTAATTGCTTTTTGTGGGATCTTGCTGTGCACAAGTTGACTATTCCATTTATCTATATTACAGTGATGACTACACAGTAATTCATTGACTTGAAGCACTTTGGGAGATCCTAAGAATGTGAACAACGCAATATAAATGTAAGTTATTTTTAATTTATTAAAGGGATATAGTTAAAAGAGACGCTACACTTGTGTTGGAGGGCTGTTGTGCAATACGAACACAAGTTAAAACACTGACAATCTGCTGATGGGTAGCACTTATGAAAATGAGCTATTAGGAATTTTCCTACCCGCAATCATGGGTTATTGTAAGTCTAATGCATTTTGCATGACTTTAATTTGAACTTAGCTGAGCCTGTCAGTATTTCTGGAGATGGCTGGTGTGTTGGATAAGTACTGGACAGGCTGCAACTTGGAACCCACATTGACACAGTAAGGAGAGGGCATGCTGTGTGCTTCTGCAGGCTGTAAAGGACAGCGGCTGGACAAACTCTGAAAAGGTTTGCTGGTTACAGCAGTGACTGACAATCCAATGGTACAACACTGTTACAGTATGTAATTTTAATAAAAACCTATCTGAGGTCACAGGAAGTTGATGTTTACTCCTTTTCGGAAGGGACAACCTCGCAGTGTCATGGGCATTCTGTTAGCCAGGGCATCTGGCCAGCATTCAGCCCATCAGGTGATACGGTTGAGATTATTACATTACTACCCTGTCACTTATGTTCACCTTAAATGATCCTGCCTGCCTCAGGCAAAAGCTTCCCGCCCATGCTGAGATTCCTGGAAATGTGTGTCAACCGGCAAATAGAAACTGCAGCAAAACTGGGGCATTGTTCAGAAGCAAATTGACTCCATGGTGTCCATTCCCTGGTGGGTTAATATCAATTTTAAATGTACTAATTAAGATAACTGGTTCATAAATGCTGGAATCAGGCGTATGGTGTATCCATGAATTCTGATTTTAGTTGCCGTCAGAAGTGGCATTTAGCATTTAGAAAATGTGACACTGAAGATCAAGTTAATTCTTGCAACTCAAAGTTTTATTTTTTTCAAAGAACATAAATGTGCACACTTTGCATGTCTATGCAAGCAAAATAATTGCTATGACCTGGAAATTCCGTGAAGCGGCAATCACCATCGGATTGCTGCTCCGCTTGAACTTTTCCACCGGGCTTAACATTTCTTGCTGGTCTCCCGGGCCTAGCTTCTCCAGAAATGCAGAGGGCAGCATCCATTGAAGTACTTCATTGCAGTGCTGTAGCGTCAGGCAGAATACAAGACGCACCCGCTGTTTACTGCACGAGCTATCGTATGGTAAGTTTAAATATCCAGTGTGAATGTTTGTGAGTGGGTGAGTGGATAAATGAGTGAATGGGTAAAGTGGCAGGATCGGTAGATAGGTGAGGTAATGGGTAAGTGGATAGGGTGGCAGGTGGTTAGCCTGACCGGCGGGTGGGTCAGATGGCAGGTGGGTAGGTGGGCAGAGTTGTGGGGGGTTGTCAGGGGTTGAGGTGGGAGGGGAATTCAGTGAGAGTTCTTAAATGTTCAGTTCCCCAAGAGTTAAGCTAAGATTTTTCTGTCTGATATTTTCAGGGTAACTTGTCAGTTAAGTCCGTGGAACTGGCCAAAGTCTCTGACACTGACTCAGAGATGGAGATGTTTTGGGGGGTCGGGAGCAGGGGAATTGTCCATCAGGAGTTCAAACTTCGCAGGCAATTCCCTCACATGTCAGTGCAATGATCCGGAGACTGGAAGTCTGGGCCTATGTTTTTCAAATAACACAGTATTGCGCACCAGAATTCACGGCATCTCTTTTGTTTTTTAGAAAAGCTCTCTTAAGGTACCAACACAAGTATTTTGTTGTGCTATAATTTTCTATTAACTTGACCAAAATTCTTAAAGTGATTCAGTCCAATTTTTGCCTTACTATTCAACGAATCACAAAGAGCCTGAAGGAGATACTCCATAAATTCACCTGCTATCTGTGTGTTAGTTGAAGGTTGGTCTAACTCTGTTAATGCAAGATCAAGCTCATTTATATCTGTGGTCGGATCTATTTAGTGGCGTTCACCTCTTGCTGATCAAGTTGCTTGTGAAAGGTTATCCTGGAATATCTTTCAACAAAAGTCCTGACCAAGATCAAAAACAAAGCGAGTTTTATTTATTAATGAAAACGTTAATCTTCAGGGGCGATATGCTTATAGTGTGAAATAGCTATTTTGTTATTTACCTCAGGTATAGACTGTTTTTGTTAGTGCTTATAGAAGAATTGGGTTCCAATAATTTGTGAACAGAGACCAAGAACAGTGGATGGTTATTAACTCCTACCTATCACGTCTCTCCCCATGCACCGTAAAAACTTGCACTTCTGACGCATAACTCCTTCTGTAACCCCATCATCCCAACATCCACATTATCACCTGGTCTACATATTCTCCATTTAAATTGGGACAACCGGTAGTAGAGGTATAACAATGTAGGAGAATAGTCACAAAGTATAGGCTACTTACACATCCAAACAATGTGATGTTGGGTAATTTGGACATTCTGAATTCTCCCTCACTGTACCCAAACAGGCGCCAGAGTGTGGTGACTAGGGTATTTTCACAGTAACTTCATTTAAAAAAAATAAATTTAAAGTTTAAATTTTAAGGGGCAATTTAGTATGGCCAATCACCTAACCTGCACATCTTTGGGCTGTGGAGGTGAAACCCATGCAGACGTGGGGAGAATGTGCAAACTCCACACAGGCAGTGACCCAGGATCGAACCCAGGTCCTCAGTGCTGTAGGCAGCAGTGCTAACCACTGCGCCACCATGCAGCCCCCACAGTAACTTCATTGCAATGTTAATGTAAGCCTACTTGTGACAATAACACAGATTATTATTATAACTGTTTGCAATGTGCAAAATATTGATTAGACTGTTACAGCTGGCCCATTGCTCATCACGTCTCCTCCACCCCCTCCCGCCTTAAAATAAAGTCCATTCGTAGACTAGTCCATCACATAGTCCTTGAAACCTTAGATTTGGTTAGCTCATACTACCTGAGATTGTACCAGTTGAATATGCTTGTGATTCCCTTGCTTTGGTGGCATCAGGTGCCCTTGCGGTGTACCCAGAGGCTATTTAGCTTGCTGTATTGACCTCTTGAAGGACAACCATTTCCATTTGTGTGACAGGCCTGGATTGTAGGCTGTATACATGCAGTACAGTGGCGGTTGATGATAGTGTTTAAGCTAACTGCAGTAGCTGACACCAGTTCCCTACATACTGAGCACCATCTGAGGAAGCCATGTAGCTATTTGGCTGTGGGGTATGACCGTGTACACCGCCAATTTGTTGTGGCCACGTGTGGTTTGGTTCCTGACCAAATGACCAGGTGTGGCCAGGTTTGACAACGTATGCAAGCATTTTGGTCGTAATACCTCATTCCCCTTGGTCGCCCCTTCATTTTAAAAAATTAAAAAAAAAAAAAATTTAGATTACCCAATTATTTTTTCCAATTAAGGGGCAATTTAGCGTGTCCAATCCACCTACTCTGCACATTTTTGGGTTGTGGGGGCGAAACCCACGCAGACACGGGGAGAATGTGCAAACTCCACACGGACAGTGACCCAGAGCCGGGATCGAACCTGGGACCTCAGCGCCGTGAGGCGGTTCTGCTAACCACTAGGCCACCGTGCTGCCCTGGTCGCCCCTTCATAAGGGAACCACAGTAGATATGTCACTCATTTTCAACAGACATGAATGGGCCAATGTGGCAAAGCCCCTGTACCATTCTCCCAACTCCTGATATCATGTCGAAATATTACGTCCCAATAACTGATGATCAGGGATGAAGAACACTGGATGTTTATGAACAGTAGCTGAGGAACTCTTACATGCTGTGACCCTGCCCTTGCTCCGGGAGAACTCCCGCCACTGACCTGTGCCCCTTTTGTACCTGCATCATCCCAAGTCAAAGAGATCACCTGGTCTGCAGTGCTAATCTCTTAATTCTATTTCATATGATTTGGACCTAATGTAATTAGTAATACCAATTTTTATTTTACCTGCCACTATTATTAAACAGCTTCTTCAATGTGTCAAGGTGACCAATTGCTTTCACTTAGCCAGTCATGCTTTGTAACTAACTGCCGAAAGTTCAAGGTAGAGCTAACTAGTCTGTCGTGTCTTGTTTGTTCCCTTTTGTCTCGTTACATGCTTTAGGTGCTGGGATTGGAAATGTTTGGTTGAGGCAAAAGATCAGCCATGATTGCATTGAATGCAGGGTGGAGCAGACTCAAGGGTACATTGGGTCTACTCCTGCTTCGACTTCTCATATTCTTATGTTTATTTGTTCAACAAAGACCAGCAAGGCCTTTTTCATCTAATAGCTGTTAGGGGTTTGTGTGCTTACAATTATGCTGAAATTCTGTCTGGTCCCTGCCTGTGATTATGTGGACTTGTCATTGGCAGGTTTGATATTCAAACTGGTGATGAAATTGAAAGAATTAGGTGAAGTTTGTAATTGCTCTTCTCTTGATTGAGAGCGCCACAGGAAAGTTACTTGGTTGACCAATTCCTCTAGGATGAAACTCAAAATCCCATTTACCATGTCAGAACAGTATGAATTAGGAATTAACATTAAATGCAAGAATTGGTATAATTTAAGAAATATTTCAGGATTCTAAATGTTCGATGTTCAGACTTGAGTAATAAAAAATATGATCTACCTTTCGGATAGGACGCATTCTGTCTCAGTAATGCCAAAAGTATCCACTTTAAACATTAGGTCAGAGTTATGCATTGCTCTGGTGGGCATTCGCTTGACCGGACGTGCCTCTAAAAGATGTCGGTTCTGCGTCCCAACATCATTGCACAGGCAACCAGCCCATTGAGTAGTCAATTGATTGTAATTTCATGTGGCCTATCTGTTTTTATGGTTAGCAGGTGGGCTGATTGGCTAGTTAGCCATTACATTTTAGTGTCACCTTGATCCAGGGCAGGCTGCACTACCTGGGCTGAAATAAAATTAACAAACGTGTTCGGGGACTGAGATATGTTTTAATGTGCTGCCAAGGCATAACCTTTCCATCGCAATTTATATTTTTTACCGAACTGCAGCTCTCTGAGGCATCTCCGCAGTGGCTGTTCCCCTGAGGGACCCATTAAAATTGCCAGCCCGCACCCTCCTTGTCCTCTGCGCCAGCCCTCTTCCCACTCTCCCGGGCACCGCACAGCCTTTTCCAGGCGTGTTTGACGCCGGCCAGCCAACATGAAATTTGCACTCTGGGGGCCCATCTATAGACAATAGAACATTACAGCGAAGTACATGCCCTTCGGCCATCGATGTTGCGCCGACATGTGAAACCAATCTAAAGCCCATCTACACTATTTCATTATCATCCATATGTTTATCCAATGACCACTTAAATGCCCTTAATGTTGGTGAATCCACTACTGTTGCAGGCAGGGCATTCCACGCCCTTACTACTCTCTCAGTAAAGAACCTACCTCTGACATCTGTCCTATATCTATCTCCCCTCAATTTAATGCTATGTCCCCTCGTGTTAGCTATCACCATCTGCGGAAAAAGGCTCTCACTGTCCCACCTTATCTAATCCTCTGATCATCTTGTCCAGAAGAGTGTGCGGCACCCATTTCCAGTCTCACAGACTGCCTGTGTCTGGAGGATGAAGAATTCAGGTCTTAGTGATGCTTTTAACTTCACCTGTATCTGACCGGAAAATTCTATGCCATGTAGTTATGTGAGATCTTACAATTAATTTTGGACAAATGTTTTATAAAAAAATTGCATTCATCTTACTTAAATGTATGTAATGATGTGATAATTTTTGGAATAGATTTCTCTGGATGCAAATTTTGAAACAATGAGGCCATATGCCTGAGAGAACATTGGTTTTGTGGTGTTAACGGGATATTTAGTTGTTTCCTACCAGCTGGCTGCTTGCCATGAGCAACTTGATCACAAGGATGGTAGACAAATGCAACCACCTGGAAGTGGCATGTTAAAAAAACTCCACCCTTGAGCTGTGTCTTTGGCCTAGATTTTACAAAATTAATACACTGGAAGTTGAGAGATCTTTCCAACTAATCACTGTGAGGTACGTCGCAGAAATAGAGAAGTGTCTCATTCAGGCCTACGTGGAAATCCTCAATATATCATTGATAGTGTCAGTGTCTCATCAGTTTAGATTTAAAATCTCCTGCTTGAAATACCACATGCTGTTGTGAACAGTAGGGAGATAGATCACATGATCACCTTCTCAATAAAACCAATATTCTTTTGCAGGAATTGAGCCAGTCATTGGCCTATTTATCTTGCGGAATAGAATCTCATAAATCATAGAATCATAGAATTAACAGTGCAGAAGGAGGCCACTCGGCCCATCGAGTCCGCACCGGCTCCTGGAAAGAGCACCCTACCCAAGCCCACACCTCCACCCCATCCCCACAACCAGCAACCCCACCCAACACTAAGGGCAATTTAGCATGGCCAATCCACCTAACCTGCACATCTTTGGACTGTGGGAGGAAACCGGAGCACCCGGAGGAAACCCACGCACACACTGGGAGAACGTGCAGACTCTGCACAGACAGTGACCCAACCGGGAATCGAACCTGGGACCCTGGAGCTGTGAAGCAATTGTGTTAACCACTATGCTACTGTGCTGCCCAATGTTCACGTGGTTTTATTTCCTCTAATTCAGATAGTTGTGTATAAAAGCAAAACAATGGGGAGAATTGTAACTCAATTTATTGATGGAATCAAAAGCTACTTTTTTAGCTTGCTGGAACTGACCATCGTTTGACCCAAACTGAAGGTCCTAATGATGGAAACTCACAGAGATATTGCAGGTAAAGTGCCACTTGTCTGATTCCAGTCAGGGAAAACTCTCAACATCTGGAAAAGACTTTTAACTTCAAAGTTTGCAGTGTTATACAAAGGTTTGTCTTTTGATGTCAGTGTAATATTTTTTTAAAACCCTTTTAGGATTTTAAAATGTTGCAACTCTGTTGACTCTTGAATATTGTTGTGTCGAGATCAATTGCCGAGCAGTTTTCACAGCTTGTCACTATTTTTTTGTGGGAATACATTTTTTTTGTGGGATGCGGGATACTTAAAAGTGCTGAGATTTATGAATGATACGTTAAGTCTTGCCTTCACCTGCATGTTTAGTCTGTGGCCTGAAATTATTCTCCATACTCTTGTGTCTGATTCAGTTTGAACTCTGAATTTGTGGTTCCTCTAAAAGTTCACAAATGTATTCCATTAACTAAACATTGGGTAAGTAAGGTTTCTAAATCAATGTGTTGTATTTTATAATTGGCCATGATGCCAAATCTCTCATTCTCTCTAAAATTGCTGACAAATATAATTTGCTCTGAGCAATTATAAAGTTTTATTATTTTTTTTATGTGCTGCTCTGTGTTTAGAGTTTGCTGTGTATTTTGTGAATTTATGAGTATCCTAATTGAAGGTGGGCTATCTGGTTAATCAGTTGATAGGCTGTGTCTGATTTGTCCAAGTACGGTTTGCTTGGGATACTTTCATTCAGTAGTTAGGATTGTGACCACTTGATTATGTGTAACTGGTAATGATTTGAATTGCTCAGCCATTTATGCAGCCTCAGCAGATGTCCATGCCAAGTCACTTGTTTTTGTTTTCTAAGCCGAGAAAATAGATTTGAGCTTATAAAAAGCACTCTTTATACATATGGCAGACGTCTGAGATATTTTTCACCAGCAAACTGATTGATAAAATACCCTCATTCTACACTATTCTCTTTTGCTTGGGAGAAGGAAACAGCGTGGTATAATTCACGAACATCAGAAAAGAATGGAAAATGTCATTATCGTTTTCACTCTTTTTTAATAAGAATGTAGTGAAATTAAAAATATCTTTATAAAGAACTTAGTAATAGTTTCACTACACAAAGGAAATCTTCCCCACTTGTATGTGAGAGTTAGGATGGAGTCATTCCTTGTAATATCCTCTATTTATATTGTTTGCCAACCTGAGTAAATCGTGCTGATTGTTGTTGAAGTTTGTAAGTCTACAAACTGCGTTTGAGCGAATACCTTTCAACGCTTATAATGCAGTAATACACAATTATCTTTTTAGTCCAATCTGCTATTTTGATTTGCTAACTTGAATTATTGAATTTTGGCCCCATACTCTGGAATGGTCTGCTTTATTGATCCTTGGTCTGCTTCCTTGCTACTTTCTCCTGTCCCTCAAAACGCTACTCAAAGCCAATTTCTTGTTAATTCTCCCGGTGGTTTGATCAGTAGTTTTAGAGGTGAAGCCTTCTGCTTTTCTTCTGCCTCAAGATTTGTATTGTACTTTGTGATTCAACATGTTAAATATTTGTTTTTTGACTGTAAGGTTGCCTGTGAATACAACAAAGATGGTATGCAGCTTACAAAATAATTCAGCAATACAAAATGTTTTCTGTCTTGCTATAAGAAAAATCTTTCATATTTGGTGTATTGGTAAGGTTGCAGCTTGTATTGCTAACAGTCGTTAAATTGCAGATGCCATGGTTATGATATGTCAATATGTGAAGAGCTGAAAAGAACGTTCAGAATGACTGATAATCGAGTCAATACTACGAATAATGGGTGGGGTGAGGGGGGGGGGGGGGGGGGGGGGGAACAAGATTGAAAAACTGCTCCTGTATGAATGTTTTCACATTTTTCATTCTCACATGGACGTATCTCAACATTTTTCTCCCCTTAATCTCTCGATTCCCAAAGAGCCTCATTACAGAGCTACAACTGAAGGAACCAATTAATGCTGGCAGTTAGGTATTGGTTTTGCTGCACCAGAGACTAGCTGCTGACCCACTGGAGCATGACAAACAGCACTGTGGGTTGCAGATATCCAAAGCTCACAGTGAAAGGGCTATGGTGATAGTTGTGTTTTCTTTTGCAAATCCAATCCACTTCGTATCATGCATTAGTATGCAAAATGTATATGAGAGCCGATTGTCTCAAACCGGCAAGCCTTCATTAGTATTCAAACAATGCAATTAATTTTTTATATTACTACATTTTGTCAATTGGATCCGTGTTCTGTTCAGCTGTCATTCTGCTGTTGTTGATTTCAGCAAAAAATTGTCGTTCTCTTTGAAATGCAGTGACTGGAAAAAGACTATCTTCCTGCCTTTTATAGTTCCCTGGATGTTACGAGAACTAGGCTTGCTGTCTTAAGCAAAAACAGCTGAAGCCCAAGAGGGGCTAAGTGAGAAGGGGGATGGGGGCATTTGGTTTGAGGCAATATATGCTATGAAAACTTTGTCATGTCTTCTGTATGTGGGAACCAGAAAATCAAGGAAATGTTGCCTTTGAAGCTCCATGATGGTGTACGTTGTTAAACTTGTGATGGCTTCTAGTTGGCGAATGAGACCGTATACTATGAATATAAATGGGGAAATGCTTTCCCTTTCACAGGGGGTAATTTTATTTTTTTAAAAGCTTGATAAATCTGGACTTTCTTTGGAAAGTTGCTTGTTAAATTTTGGAATTTTTGACCATATTTTATTGGATGGATTTTAAAAAGTGTTGCATTTAAATGTTCTGAGAATATAATGCTCTAAAACATCAAGCTTAAAAAAATGATGTGAAAGCAAGGTGGTTAAAATACAAATGATCAAGGCCAGCCAAATGTTCCAAATTCAAAAAACAACAAACAATTGCCAGACGATTTTTGTAACTTGTGTCCACCCTGGAACCTGAGATGTAACCTTCTTTTATTAGAACTACTAAACAAGCAAAGGATTCTGTTCCCAAATGTGCAGCATGGGCCAATACATGAACAAATTTGAGATAATTTGTGTTAATTCAAATACTTTGCTGTTCTACTGAGAGAGCTCTCAGATTAACACTCAGTTTAATTTGCTATAGTTGTCATATACATTTCATATCAGAATTTAGTCAATATATATTACATTTCCCTCGGCATACATAGTATATCAATCTAAATTTAAGGCAATTTTGATTGTTAATGTTATTTCTTTCTATTGTATGTTATATATCTGTTCAGTAGAGTTAGCTTTCGATAGCTACTTTTACCTCAGACTATTTATCCAACTTGAAAAAAAATCTACACGAAGGGCAATTCTCTCTAGGGTTGTGAATCTGAAATTAGTTGATAATCTCTTGATTTGCCCTGAATTCCAAACTGCCTGACAACTCTCCCTATAGACAACCCTTTCATGTTCTCCCACCCCCCCCCCCCCCCCCCCCCCCCCCCAAACCCTTTCATCAGGAATTTTGTTTGCTGTTCTCTGCCTATCAGAATCCCCACAAACCTTCTGGAAACCTTTATGTTGGACAACCTTCAAATGGGAATAGGGGTCACAGGGCGTGACTACTCTGCTTGTATTAATGTGATGTGGGCAGCTTGCCAATTCAGTGCTTCCCGCTCATCACCATGTTATTAGCATAGAGCCTGTTGTTGAGTGACTGCATACCTCGGAAGCGGGTTCAATATCATGAGAGGATGGTATGGATTAAATCCAGCCTACACCTCTGAAAGAAGCAGGTGATTGAAGTCCTTGTACAAGTCATCTGACATGAAAAAAGTCTGAATAATGTCAAAACATGAGTAAGATTGTGCTGCACTGGAGGCCTTCATGGAGCAGGGGGAAGTGCAGTAACTGCAGAGGGCCAGGAGACTCTCCAAACAAATACTCGGAAGGCATGGGGATCAAATAACTATGGCAATTAATGCCAACAGTCAGGCCCCAAGGACCAGAATGTTCTGCTGAAAAGGTTTGTTGACAATCACATGTGTGGTCAATTCATTCATCTTTAAATGCCATATCCTACCACTAACCATGTTGGTATTCTTCTATTTAGGTAAGACTACGGACTTGGGGCAAGCCATATCTGTCAACTGCTAGCCTCACACATTGCTCAGTACACCACACCCGTATCATTAATCTAAAATCTCTTTCAGGATTCAGACATAACACTCATAACTGCACCCACCACCCCTTCACACATTTAGCACTGCTGCAAGCCTCACAGCCATATCTCATTGCTTGTTACATACTGCCAGACATTCAACCATGTCACCTACATCACCCAAACAGTTTGCATCACATTCACTGACACAATTCCTTCATTCATCCAGGAAAAGGTTGTGCACAATCAGAGGCAGCAGGTGTAAACCACTGGGGGGGGGGGGGGGGGGGGGGGGGAAGAGAGATTTGCACACTTGCCTGTCCTAACCTCCTGGAGGAGATGAAGCTAATCATTATTGGAGCCAGCATTACTGAAGCCATGGCCAACATTTTGCCTGAAATTTAAAGATAATATCATATCCGCTTATCCTCCTCCTCGCATCTTACTTGTCCCTTGTCCCACAATCTCTCCTGATTTTACAAGTGCAGATGGTCTAAACATGCACATTGTTAAGAGCATGGCTGAGGGTAAATGCTGAGCTGTTCAAATCCTAGCAGGGAAACTTGAAACAACTGCCACTATATTTCTGTTTGCAGATTGTATAGTATGTGGAGAGGTTTTGAAGCACAGACATTATGTCCCTGACTACTTGTAATGATTTTGTACAAAAGTAAATGTTAATTAAGAAATAGGAAATAAATCAATAACATTGAATTATGCTTAAGTATGACAATGGCTTCACAGTACCAATACTCAAACAGTTCTAAACCATTTTAATTTAACTATCTACAGAGCTAATCTTTCCTATCTGTCCAGCAACACCTTTTTGATTTTAAGATCTATAAAAGTCATGTAACTTTTGCTACATAGTGCCTTTAGTTCTCCCTTGATGTTAACAGAGTTGGCTTTTCAAATCCAGCTTCGTTCACACTGCTTGCTTGGAGTTTAACCAGCACTTCTTGTTGTCTGCTGAGATATAAAGAGGCTATTCTCATATGTTTCAGCATCTCCTTAAATATATTCTTTCCATTTGAACTCTCCATTGTCTCACTCGGTCTCTTTAGAACTGCTCTCCCCAGAATTAATTGACTTAATCTCTTTCCTTCAGCTTTTAGAATTTATAACAGTAAATTCACTTTATCCATACTTTAGCTTTCACATCTTGCATATCTTCTCCTTTGAATCAAACAATCCATTCAAATTTTTTCCTATTCTGTGACCAGCCTTACAAAATTAACTTGAGTAAGCATTTGTTTGGAAGTATTGCTCGGCTTCTTACCGTATCAAATTCACAGATTCACACAGTACCTCTGTCTCTTGCCTTAATTACAGCTTGCATGCCCCAACAGTTTAAAAACGTGACCAAAATACGAACAACAGAAAAATATTACAATTTCTTGGGTTTTCCTGACACACTTTCTTGACCACCTCTTGCTTCCTTCACTGCTGCTCTGATGAGTTTAGCCTCATGTATTCTTCCTTTTCTTGAAGTGTAGTCACTGTTGTAATGTAGGAACAGCAGCCAATATGTGCTCGCAAGCCCCCACAAATAGCAATACGATAATGACTAGATAATCTGCTTTTTGTGGTATTAATTGAGCAAACAAACATACAAAACAGGAGCAGAAGTAGGCCAATCAGCCCCTCGAGCTTGCTTTCAATAAGATCAAGCCGGTTCTGTTTGTGTTTTTATTTCCACATTTCTTTCTACCCCAATAACCTTTAATTCCGTTGCCGAACAAGAATCTATCTACCTTCTGCCTTAAATATTTTCATTGATCCCCCCTCCACTGCCTTCTGAGGCAGTGTGCTCCAAAGTTCCATAACCCTCTGAGAGAAAAAGATTCTCCTCATCTCTGTTCTGTCCTAAATGGGCAACCTCTAATTTTAAAACAGTTCCCCCTAGTGCGGGACTCACCTAAAAGACAAAAAACCCTTGTAAAGTCGACCTTGTCAAAGCATTCAGGATCTTGTATGTTTCTATGAAGTCAGCCCTCACTCTTCTAAATGCCAATAGAAACAAGCCCAGCCTGTCCAACCATTCCTCTTCAGACAGACCCACTCAGATATAAATCCAGTCAACCTCCTTTGAACCTTATTTACATCCTTCCTTAAGAAGGAGACAAAACTGCACACAGTATTCGAGGTCTGGTCTCACCAATGCCCTATATATAGGGGCAGTACAATGGTTAGCATTGTTGCTTCACAGCACCAGGTTCCCAGGTTCAATTCCCAGCTTGGGTCACTGTCTCTGCGGAGTCTGCACGTTCTCTTCGTGTCTGCGTGGGTTTCCTCTGGGTGCTCTGGTTTCATCCCACTAGTCCCGAATGACGTGCTGTTCGCTAATTTGGAGATTCTTAATTGTCCCTCCGTGTACCTGAACAGGTGCAGGAATGTGGCGACTAGGGGCTTTTCAAAGTAACTTCATTGCGGTGTTATTGTTAGTCTACTTGTGACAATAAAGATTATCAATTATTATTATTATTATTACATGTCTGACGCATAGCATCCTTACTTTTATTTTTTTGATCCCTCTGCACCTCTGAATTCTGCAGTTGTTCTGTTTTTTTTTACATTTAGAGTGCCCAATTACTTTTTTCCCTCCCCAATTTTAGGACAATTTAGTGTGGCCAATCCACCTAACCTGCACATCTTTGGGTTGTGGGTGTGAAACCCACATAGACATGGGCAAAATGTGCAAACTCCAGATGGACAGTGACCCAGGGCCGGGATTTGAACCCGGGTCCTAAGCACCACAGTCCCAGTGCTAACCACTGTGTCACATGCCGTCCTTTGTGTTCTCAGTTTTAAGTAATACTCTGCTTCTTTATTCTTACTGCTAAAGTGAATAAATTCACATATTCTCACAATGTACTCCATCTGGTTTAGCTCACTGGGGCTGGTTTAGCTCACTGGACTAAATCGCTGGCTTTTAAAGCAGACCAAGCAGGCCAGCAGCACGGTTCGATTCCCGTACCAGCCTCCCCAGACAGGCGCCGGAATGTGGCGACTAGGGGATTTTCACAGTAACTTCATTGAAGTCTACTCGTGACAATAAGCGATTTTCATTTCATTTTCATTCATTTCATTTTTTCATTTCATCTGCTAGAATTTTGTCTGTTCACTCAAATTATCTTTATTGGTCTGCAACCTCCTGATGTTCTCTTCACAACATACTTTCCAACCTGTCATTGTGTCTTCTGAAAATGTAACTATTATGCATTTTCTCCCCTCATCCAAGTCATTGATATATGTTGAGCCCCCAGAACCAACCCATGCGGGACTGCACTCACCACATCTTGTCAGTCGGAAAAAGATCCATTTCTGCATACTCTGTTTTTCGCCAACCAGCCACCCAATCTTCTAACCGTGCTAATGTGTTCTCCCCTACACCATGACCCATCATTTTCTGGAGTAACCTTTGATGACGCACCTGATCAAATGCCTCTGGATATCAAAATACAGTATATCTGGGGCTTCCCGCGCATGTTACTCCTTCAATTAATTCCAATAAATGGATGAAACATGATTTTCCCAATTACCCTGAGTTTTTCTAAGTGCCTAGCTATGGGATGGGATATACTCGCTGGTGGGAAATTCCAGTCCCACGCCGGAACACGGGTTTCCTGCTGACGAGGGGTATAGTCAATGGGAAATTCCGTTGACAATGGCGGGACCAGAAAATCCTGCCGGCGGGCTGCCTCCACTGCCGAAAAACACGTGACAGGGTGGTTGGAAAATCCACCCCATGATCTCCTTAACGGTCAATTCTAATACCTTCCAACGGCAGAAGTCAAGCGAATTGGCCTTCCTACTTGAATAGCGAGGATTATATTTGCTACTTTCCAGACTTATGGAACTGATGGTGAATTTTGGAAAATTTACACCAACACTTCCACTAGCTCATTAACCACCTAAGGCCCTAGGATGAAATGCATCAGGATTTGGATAAATGTCAGCTAGTCACTCCTTCAGTGTGCTCCGTCCCACTTCCCTAGTGATTCACCAAGTTCCTCTCTCCCGTCCACCCCTAATTCAAGGCTATTACTGGAATGTTTTTTGTATCTTCTTCAGTAAAGAGAGAAGCAAAATATTTGTTCAGTTTATTCGGCATTTTCTTAATACTGTACCGACTATTAACTCTCCAATATCACTCTAGGGAGGACCAACACTCACTTTATTTACTATGTTCCTTTTTAGATATGTATAGAAGTTCTTGCTATACATTTTAAATTTCTAGTTAACTTCTCATACTTAAATTTTTTCCCCTTGATTAACCCTTTAATCGTTCCCCGCTGTTCCTCATATATTCTGACCAATCATCTGACCTGCAAGTCACCTTTTGTACAATTATATGCTTATTCCTTCGGTTTGATGCATTCATTAACTTCTTTAGTTAACCACGGGTGGTTGGACTTCCCTTCAGAATTTTTCTTTATAGTAGGAATATACTTGTTCTTAGTATTCTGAAATATCCTCACAAATGTCTGCCACTGCTTCTCTTATGATCTATCCTCACGCTCTGGATGCCGATCACTCTCTGTCACTTCATGAGAATAATGCCATGGGATCTTTTACATCCACCTGCGCAGGCAGATGGGGCCTCGGTTTAACATCTCATCTGAGACACTGGAGCGTGACAGTGCAGTGCTCCATCAGTACTGCACTGAGTGTCAGCCTTCTTTTATATGTGAACGTCCTAGATTTGGGACTTTGACCTGAGAGCTTGTGATGGAGGTGAGAGAATCACCAGGGAAGTGGGAAGTTCTTACTTTGTACGGAAAAAGAGCAAAGCCCAATATTTTTTTAATGTGTCAAATTTGTAAGTGTTGCTGTTCAAAGAATCTTGAGTATGCTCGTACAAGGAATGCAGAAAGTTAGCATGCAGGTGCAGCAAGCAGTTAGGAAGGCAAAAGGTCTTTATTACAAGGAGATTGAAGTGCAAGAATAAATAAGTCTTGCTACTATTGCCCAGGGTTTTTGTGAGACCACATCTGGAATACTGTGTGTCAGGCACCGACCAGAGACGTTTAAAATCAAGCAGGCTTCAGGGAGCTGACAGTTAGTAATTGGTCGCTTGCTCAGCCAGGCTGCTGGATTCCTTTCCAATTGGTGTTAAAACAGCAATCTGAGGGTTCTTCAGATGTCAAAAGAATATCGAGACTTTCATTTATGTGATGTGGGCGCTGCTGGTTCAGCCAGCATTTACTGCCCATCCCTAATTGCCCTTGGGAACGTGGTGGTGACTTCCTTTCTTGAACTCCATATTGTGTAGGTACACCAGTTAGAGAGGGACTTCCTGGATTTTGACCGTGATAGTGAAGGGACGCAGATATATTTCCAAGTCAGATGATGAGTGGTTGGAGGGCAACTTCTCAGGTAGTGGTATTTCTATGTGCCTGAGGCCCTTATTCCTCTCTACGGTTATCGTCGAGGCTTTGGAAGTTGTTGTCTCGGGAGCCTTGGTGAGTTTGTGCGGAGCATATTGTAGATGCACTCTGCTGCCACTGTGCATCGATGGTGGAGGGTGGCAATGTTGGTGGATGAGGTTCCAATCGAATGAGCTGCTTTGTCCTGGATACTGGTGAGCTTTTGAGCGTTGTTGGAGCTGTTCTGATCCAGACAAGCAGAGAGTATTCCATCACACTCATGACTTGTGCCTTGTAGGTTGTGGACAGGCGTTGGGAAGTCAGGAGGTGAGTAACTCGTCACAGGATTCCTCGCCTCTGACTTGTTCTTTTGACCACACTATTTGTATTATTATGGGCCAGAGTTCAGAGAACACCAAAGTATATCATGGAGTTCACTTGACCCACAACTTTTAATAGATTTTAGTTATGGGGAGCGCAAGGGCCCACTTTACGGGTGTGATGCAACCGAGAACTAAAAGGTATTTTTAAACAAAAACAATGTTTATTTTATGAATCCAGTTACCATTTTATAAACACACAGTAAACAGTTTATCAACTACCAACCCTGATAACCCCCCAAAAGATGCAGTACTCTATAGAGAACCCTTAATAACTTTCCAACCAACATCCATAAGTCAAAAAACCTTTTTTAACAAAGACAGTAGGTTTGCATTCCTTACAGAACCAGGTATTACTTTGAAACCATTAAGTGATCTGGAGACATTCTTTAGATTGCAGAGAGAGATCAATCAATACACACATCTGCTTGGTTTGAATGCAGCTCTCCAACTGAAAGTGAAATTAAACACAGAGCCAAACAGCTTTCAGCACAAAACAAAAGTAAAAAGCAAAGCAGAGCTCAGCTCCATCCACACAATGACATCACTGCAGCCATTTGATAAAGCACACTTTTCTTAAAGGGACATTCACATGACAGTATGGCTAGTCCGGTTCAGTTTCTGGTCAATGGTGATCCCCAGGATGTTGATAGAGGGGGATTCAGTGATGGTAATGTCATTAATTATCAAGGGACAATGATTAAATTTTCTTTAGTTAGAGCTGGTCATTTCCTGGCACTAAGTGAATGCCCAAGCATGATGAGCTGACTGCTGTTTGCAATGTAGCGTGTTTTGATTCAAAAATTTATTTTGCAATGTTAATTTTTGCTTTATTTCTGTGTTGAGGTCAACGTAACACTGTGAGTGTTCCCTTCTGAAGTGCTTCTCCAAAAGGTCCGGGCAGTGGAAATATTTCACCACGCCAAACATTTGTTTTATCACAGTCCATGTGATTGCGTGACTTATCAATTTTTAAAATTTAGAGTGCCCAATTCGTTTTTTCCAATTGAGGGGCAATTTAGCATGGCCAGTCCACCTACCCTGCACATCTTTGTGTTGTGGGGGCAAAACCCACGCGGACACGGGGAGAATTTGCAAACTCCACATGGACAGTGACCCAGAGCCGGGATTGAATCTGGGACCTCAGCGCCGCGAGGCAACACGGCTAACCCACTGCGCCACGGCGCTGCCGTGTATGTTAGTTGTGCTGAAGTGGTTCAGGTGCCTTCACATCCTTCCTATAATATGGCAACCAGAACTGCATATAGTACTCCAGCTGTGACCTCACCAAAGTTCTATGCAGCTCCAACATGACCTCCCTGCTTTTATAATCTATGGCTCGATTGATAAAGTAAGCGTCCCATATGCCTTTTTCACCCCCCTTTAACCTGACCTTCCACCTTCAGAGATCTATAGACAAACACGCCGAGGTCCTTTTGTTCCTCAGAACGTCCTAGTGTCATGCCATTCATTGAGTACTTCCTTGTCAAATTACTCCTTCCAAAGTATATCACCTGACATTTTCCAGGATTAAATTCCACCTGACACTTCCCTGCTCATTTGACCATCCCATATCTTCCTGTAACCCAAGACACTCAGCCATTCTTTGTGTCATTCACAAACTTACTTATCCTACCCCCCACATAGACATTTATGTCATTTATATAAATGACCAATAATAGTTTGGGGGTTGGAAGGTGGCAAAGCCCATCAGATTTGCACTCTGTTCAAGGGCAATTAGGGATGGGCAATACATTTTGGCCTTGCCTGTGATACCCACATCCCAATAAATAATTAAAATAAATTGGGCATTTATTGGTTTTATTGAAAATTAAGAGTGGTTCAATACAAGCATTAGCAAGGCTTTACATGTGCATGTCCTGGTGCTTTCCCTTGAAAATATAATTCATTTGGCAAAAGTAACTCGTCCATCCAAGTCAATCTAAAGAAAATTTCTCTGTGAAGAAATCAAAGAAATTGACTGGTTGTGACAGGAGGTTATATTTACAGGACACTTTAAATAACAGAGCATAGGGGCCGTGTGCAAGAGTGATTCGGTCCGACAGCACAAAACTGCTCCTAATTCAACATCAATTGTCACTAAATTGGCAATTTCACTCAAAGGCCACAATCTTGAAAGCTGCTCTCAGATTCTGCCACAGGATTGCTTGATAACAGTTGAACCTCACCTGACATAGGCACGCACAACATTCATCATTTGGCCAATGCATTGTCATCAGTAGGTCAAGTCCATATTCTCTGATTTCTTCTCCCTGGCTCCTTGCTTTCCTTGACTGAAGAAATTGAGGTGAATTGCAATCCTTTTACTACAGCATTGGATGGTATGGACCTTTTTTATTAGTGAACAGACATTCTGGAAGAAAATGTAGAAGTTGCAGCGTTTGGCATTGAGAAGGCAGTAATTGATGAGATAGGAAGAATTTTAAAAGGAGATCGAAATACCAAGCTCAAATTCCAAACAGCAGCCAAAATATGCCCATGAATGGACACAAAGGGACCTATTTATACAATCATGGTGGAAACTAAAACCAACACAACATGATTGTAAATAGAGGACAGAGGGGAGATCTGATGAAATAATTTAAGTTTGAGGGCTGTGGTAAGTTGAAGTGAACTTTTTGGAATACATAGTTTTAAGGGATTTATATTTGTATTAAATAATAGAAGGAAGGTGCAGTTTTAAGTGGGTTTAAT
This sequence comes from Scyliorhinus canicula, assembly GCF_902713615.1. Taxonomy (NCBI): domain Eukaryota; kingdom Metazoa; phylum Chordata; class Chondrichthyes; order Carcharhiniformes; family Scyliorhinidae; genus Scyliorhinus; species Scyliorhinus canicula. The sequence goes on from NC_052158.1 coordinate 105,963,645, forward strand.
TTAGTGCTTCTGTGCAAAGAAGGATAAACCTATATTTGGATACCTGCTGGACCAAGGTGTTTGTATGTTTATTTATTTATTATTGTCACATGTATTCGTATACAGTGAAAAGTATAGTTTCTTGCACGCTGTGCAAACGATGCATACCGTACATAGGGAAGAAAGGAGAGACTGCAGAATATAATGTTTCAGTTATCACATGGTGTAGAGAATAGATCAGCTTATGCGTGGGAGTTTTGGCTCAATTCAAACTGCTTCTATTTTGCTCAGTGAAGTTACGGTGTGAAGAATAAATAAAAGCTGGCAGAATTAGAAGTTGTTGCTTGGTAATCAAGGGCCACTTTCCAGAGGGAAGAGATTTCCTTTCTTATTAGTTTAACTGGATTCATGTTTAGTTAATCACCACAATAGTTGGCGATAAGTCGCCAGGGAGTGAACATCTCTCAATTGTGTCCGAAGAAAGCTGGACAGGCCTGGAACAAAGGCAGACTTCCTAAATAACCAGATAAAGTCGGAGTAGCCACAGAATTGGGAAAGAAGGAATGTTTAGGAATTAGGAAGACTAAAGTTAAGAGAACAAATATCAAGATAACGTCGGAGTATTCAAGCGAAAAGCCGATAAAATGCTCAGAGTTAAAAAGACAGCTGCAGTAACCAGGTTTAAAGTGGCAAATCAGAATTTGGTGCCACCTTAATACAGTCTCGGAATCGACAGTTAAAGCAATTGTGAAGCGTTTTTCTGAAGGATGGAGTTTGGAAACTCTCATGTGACAATCATCTCGGGGGATTTTGAGGAGCAATCGACAGAAATTCACCTGGTTCAGAGCGGAATGTGCCTTTCCACAGCCAACCTCTGTTCACAGGGACTGTATGGTATTGAGACCATCATGGCCCAAGATATATGCCGAGGGTACATGCTGTAATCCATGGCAACCTTCATGGTACATTGTAACCCATGTTAACCTTCATGTTTGTGAGGCTGAAGGCAGAGTACAGGTATATTATATAATCAAACTGGAGTGATTAAGCCCAGTTTATGCTAAAGTGACGGACTTCAGGTCTGTTGAAAGATTTGGTCAACTTCAAATTACAATATTCTGGGACCTTGTGACCTGACCTATTTAGGGAACGTTTGCAACGTGCAAAATTTGAGTCTGCAATGCACAAATTGAAAGTTTAAATAGGAACTTATAACTCAAAATCTGCACTTGCGACCACAATGTCAGAATACTGGAAGACTGATGTCTGAAGGATGAATCTGTAGTTAGAAGAAAGACATAATTCGGCATGTCGGAGCAGAACCCAACAGTCATACCTTTCTATGGAATACTCCTAACAGAAAAGTATAAAAATCAGAAATCTAAGACCGTTTCTTCAGCGACAACCCATGGGACCCACCTCGCGCACAAAGCACCCTGAGTGAAAGCTAAGCAAACAGGAGACCTCCGACAATAATTTGGCCAATTCAAAGGGATAATATCTACTTTTGTCTAAAGTGGAGACTTGAGGAAAATTGTGATAATTTGTATAGCATACGATTTGAATACATAGTATATTGAATATATAGTGTATTTGATCCCTGTTTAGTTAATAAAATCATGTTGAATCGTAAGCTGAAGTGCAGAGTGTTTGTTTGATGTGTAACTGTTTGACCTCTTGTAACAGTACAGAGACCAAGAGGCTCAACAAAAGTTTTCATGTTTAATATGTTTTTTTTTTCTTTTCGTTAAAACTAATTAGTGGTCCTGCGACTCTGTTCCTCCATGTTTTCGGAAAAAGAAGTTGTGCTCTTTTAAGGCAGGATTCCATTATGGGATCTTCCGTCCATTTATAATCCCAGCTAGGATTATAACATTACAAACAATGGCACGTGCACAAACCATTGTCCAGGTTCAGAAACCGTTATGCAGAGGAAGTGGACCCAGGAAGTGTCTAAGGGGCATTGTGGAAATTGCTGGAATTAGTCAACTGTTGGCAGAGGGCTGAGGAGTGGAGAATTGACCATGAGAAAGCAAGTGCAATGAAGTTCAAGGAGCCCAGAAGCGTGAAAGGTAAATCCATGGGATCAGTACAGTTTTAGGGAAGTGTGAGTATAATGTTGGGAGCAGAGGTAGTTTTGAAAGGCCAGCATTTGTTGCCCGTGCCTAATTTCACTTGAGAAGGTGGTGGTGAGCTGGCTTCTTGAACTGTTGCAATCCAGGTGGTGTGCTATTGGGGAGGGAGTGCCAAAATTTTGACCCAGCGACAGTGAATGACTGGCACTATATTTCCAAGTCAGGATGGTAAGCGACTTGGAGGGGATTTTCCAGGTGGTGGTGCTCCCATGTATCTGCAGCCCTTGGTCTTCGAGATGCTAGTGGTCGTGGGTTTGGAAGGTGCTGCCAAAGGAGTCTTGGCGAGTTCCTGAAGAGCATCTTGTAGATGGTACACACAGTCGCTACAGTATGTCAGTGGTGGAAGGAATGAATGTTTGTGGAAGGGGTGCCAGTCAACCAGGCTGGCTTTGTCGTGGGTGGTGTTGAACTTCTTGAATGTTGTTGGTGCTGCATTCATTCAGGCAAGTGGGTAATATACCATCTCCCTCCGTATCAGAGGTAAGTTGCTTGCCACAGGATTCCTAGCCTCTGACCTGGTTTAGTTATTATATGGCTATTCCAGTTTAGTTTCTGGTCAATGGTAACTCCTAAGGATGTTGATGGCAAGGGATTCAGCCATTGTAATACCATTGAATGTCAAGGAGTAATGGTTTGATTGTCTCTTATTGGGGATGGTCATTGCCTGGCACTTATGTGGCACAAATGGCTGGCACTCGTCAGCCCAAGCCTAGATATTGTCCAAGTCTTGCATGTGCACATGGACTGCTTCAGTATCTGAGGAGTTGTGAATTGTTTGAACATTGTGCAATCATCAGCAAACATCCCCACATCTGGCCATATGTTGGAAAGGTCATTGATGAAGCAACTGAAGATGAGGACACTACCCTGAGGAACTCCTGCAGTCATGTCCCAGGACTGAGATGACGACCTTCAACAAGTACAAAAATCTTCCTTTGTGCTAGTTTTGACTCCAACCAGTGCAGAGTTTTCCGCCTGATTCCCATTGACTCCAGTTTTGCTCGGAATCCTTGATGCCGTACTTGATCAAATGCTGACTTTGTCAAGAGCAGTTGCTCTCATCTCATTTCTGGAGTTCTGCTCTTTTGTCCATTTTTGAATCAAGGTTGTAATGTGGTCAGGAGTTCTGAGACCCTGAAGGAACCCGAACACAGCCTCAGGTTTTGCTAAGTAAGTGCCGCTTAAGGCACTGTTGAAGCTCCTTTCCATCACTTCACTGATGATCGGGAGTAGACCGATAGGGCGATAACTAGCTGGGTGGGTTTGTCTTGCTTTCTTTGTACTGGACATATCTAGGCAATTTTCCACTTTGCAGGCAGCTGCCAGTGTTGGAACAGCTTGGCTAGGGGTGCGACAAGTTCTGGAGCACAGAATATTGTCAGGGCCCATAGCCTTTACAGTAACCAGAGCCATCAGCCGTTTATTGATATCACATGGGGTAAATTGAATTGGCTGAAGACTGGCATCTGTGATCCTTGAATCTTTAGTGAAGAAGGAGGCCATTTGGTCCATCAAGTCTAGAATGACCCTTCGAAAGAGCACGCGATCCATACTCACTCCCATGTCCACCTGCTCTAGCCCCGTAACCCACAACCTAACCTGCATTAAGAAGCAATTTAGGATATCCAATTCACCAAATCTGCACAAAGTAGAAGTAATGGACAACACAAAGTTGCTTTTTCACTTTGTCGATGGAAGTATTCTGCTTTATTTGATAGAGAGTGATTGGCAAAGGTTAAACTCAACTGGGGAGCAGTAAATAAATTAGTGGCTTAGAAAAGCAACTTGCAACAATATCCAGAGGAGCATGAGAAGGTGTTTGAAGACTCACTAGGCTTAATGACTCAAGTTGAAGTGCAGCTAAAAATCAAGCCAATACACCAAAATGTCGCAAATCTGTACCATACAAACCCATCAGGCTGAAAGTCGAACAACAACTAGTATGGCTAGTCCAAACAGGAGTCATTGAACTAATTGCCACAAGTGATTGGACAACACCAATAGTTCCTGTACTGAAAGGCGATGGCTTAGTGAAAATATGTGGAGATTTTAAAACAAATATTCACCCAGTATTATGCCCAAATCACGATCCACTGCTGCTGATTGAAGACTTGTTTGCTGGAGGACAGAAATTCAGTCAAATTGATCACAGGTATATTTACAAATGAATGCGGTTGCAAAATCACAGCCATTACTCAATTGTGATGCACAAATGTGTGTTGCATTACAGAAGACCTCCTTTTGGAATAAACTCTGTTCTTGCTCTTTTTCAGAGGTCCATGGATCAAATTTTGAGTTCGATATATGGGTTGCAATATAATTTAGAACGCACTCTCATAATCAGTTCAACTGAACATGAAAACTTGAATTTAGAAACTTCTTGAAGCTTTTGGAGAGCCGCAATATTAAGAAAAAGCGTGTTTTATTTTTAAGGCATCCATAAATTACCTGGGTCACATCATCGATAGATGGCTTACACAAGGAGCCGAAGATGGCAGCAATCTTAGAAGCACCACGTGCTCAAAATGTAACACAATTAAAGTCATTTTTAGGATTGATCAATTATTATGGTAAACCTGTGCCGAGCTTAGCAACACGGTTGAAGCCTTTATACACCTTGTTATGAATCAAATAGATATGTTACTGGTCAGAAGAATACAAAAATGCATATACTGAGGTAAAATAAACCTTACAGAAGTCTGAGCTGTTGGTTCAGTACAATCTCAAGCTGAAGCTACAACTTGCTTGTGATGCATCAGCCTCTCTCAATTGTCTCTCACAATGCCTTCAGGAGAGGAACAACCCATAGCATTTGCTTCACACACTCTTACTCGTGCAAAAACAAATTGCACTCAGGTAGAAAAAAAGGCTTTAAGCATAATTTTCAGGGTAAGAAGGTTTAACCGCACCTTTATGGGTGCCATTTTTCTACTTTGACAGGTCATTTAACTTTGACAAAAATCTTTGGGCTGTATCAAGGTATACCGTCTTTAGCAGCTGGCACATTCAAAGATGGTCTTTGATATTGTCTGGGCATATGTACGATATCCAATGTCGCAAGTCAGAGCAATATGCAAATGCTGATGCGTTGTCAAGATTGCTGTTGCAAGTCAAGCATGAACCTGAAGAACATTTTATCATCATCCTATTTCTCACTCGTGGATAATGTAACTGAGACTTTGTCCAAAATTCAGAGATGAACATGAAAGAACCGATCCAGTGATGCGGGAGGTGATGGACTTGGTCCAAAAAGGAACAATGTCAGATGATCATCAGGAAAATCCAGACTTCAAGCCCAATATCACACAAAGACTTGACAGTGCAGAATGGAGTTTTATTATGGGGAATCCGAGTGATTATTCCTCTGCTTACATAGGAAAGACCTTGACCAACTGTACAAGGGACATCCTGATGTACTGACGATGAAAGAACTGGCATGCAGTTATTTTTGTTGGTCAGGATTAAGTGTTCAAATCGAAGAGAGAATGTCAATCCATTGCAAAACTAAGAAACACACTCCCACTGCAACCGTTATATCTGTGGGAATGGCCGACACAGCCATGACAGACAATGCACAGACTATGTTGGTCCAATGGAGGGTCACATGTCCCTAGTGATAGTGGATACACATTCTAAATCACCGGAAGTTGTGGCCACGTCAACAGAACAGACCATTGAGAAGCTCGACCAAATATTCGCAGGATTTGGAACACTGGAGCAGATCAGAAGTGACAATTGTACTCACTTCGTTTTCCAGGAATTTGAGGACCAGCTGAAGGGAAATGGCATACACCGCATCAAGTCAGCTCCGTATCGTCCTGCAGCAAATGCATTGGCCAAACATTTCATCCAATCATTGAAACATTCTACCAAGGCATCGAAGGATCAAGGATCATTGGCAAGAGGAATGAACAAATTCTTAATGCCTTACCAGAACACTGCACACGCAACAATACAGTGTTTACCACCAATCCTGTTCAGGAGGAAACTGCAAACACAGTTTGATTTGTTAATACCACCTGATACTTCGGAAATTGTCAAATGACAACGACAAGCACAGATTGCTCAGGAGGGAGTAAAATTCTAAAAAGCGAGTATTCAATCAAGGAAAGCGAGTGATAGCCAGAAGCTACAACACCAAATGAGAAATGGGTACCAGTTGTAATCCTGGAAAGACAGGTCCAATATGACACATCATGCAGATGGATGATCTGTTTGGCAATGTCATACTGATCAGCTGCTAGTTTTACAAAGTAAAATTGATGGAACTTTTCAAGACGTATTTCCCTTGGAAAATCTAGGTAGCGATACTTCAGAACAGAGACCAAACACAGGTTTCGTATTTTGCAATACCTATAGGCATTGGCACTGGCGTAATTTCCCAGGGAGTACAACCTACTGAAAGAAAAGAGGGCACTTGCAAGGTCTCAAGTCATCAGTTTCCGGAACGTCAAAATCAACCAAAAAGGAATAGACATCCGCCTGAGAGACTGTCTTATTGAGTTGTGTGTGTATATATGTATGTATAGAAATAATGCATAAGTGGGTCTGTTGTATAAATGATAAGTCACTGTACTAAAGAAGGGGGAAGAGTGTCATGTATCAAAGATTACATCCCTGCTGGTGAAGCATCACTTTATCTGTAGTGATATGCAGCAGAGTGTTTTGTGCGGCCTTTGCAGTTCTCCATCTATTGTATGAGCAACGTCTGAACAAAAACTCTTATTGTATTGGTAAGAATCCAGAGTGTGGGCACCTTCACAGCTTTACTCTTTGTGGCAAACTCAGAGATATAACATCCTTGCTTGTTCGTGGGGGCTGGAAGGAATTGGGATAGTGCTGTTGCTTTTGAGCAGGCTCCTGCCCTGGCGGTGCGGTGCCCATCGACGGATAATGGCTGCCTGCAAATTGGTGTTCTGGCTGAAGATCTTGGTTCCACAGGGCACATTGTCAAGACCTAATTCCAAGACTTGTAGGGTATTTTTATGGAGGCAATAGAGGTGCACAAGGATGTTCGTGCATTAGAGAAATCCAATGGAGCACATCTAATCCTGTCATTGAGGCCTAGGATTGGAGTGGCCTTCTGAACACTGGTCCTGTGTTGTCCGGTTCCAGGTGCCAGTCGTGAGGGTTGGGGTGACCAATCCGGTCGATTCACTCCCCTCCATGCCAGAGCGAAGTTTGTTGACCACCTGGGTTCTGGTGAGGTGGCATGGCGGAAGTAATGGTGTATCATGCTTTGGTCGTTGGAATCCTTGAGCAATCCTTGTGAGTGCTCATTGATCCTGATCCTGCCTTATTTTTAATTTTGGCTTTCTTTGTGCGCCAGTGAAGAATTCTTTATCTTGAGGACTGCCTTGCATTTTGCATCTCTGTTATTACCCTACACGTTGCTCCTTGTTGCTCATGATGTTGTCTGTTTAATGTTGTCAATTGCTTCCGTTTACAGGGAAGTAAATGATGTCAGTGCGACAGCCTGTACGGTTGATTATTCTGATGTAACAAGTTTATATCATGTCAAGCCAAATGTTGAATGTGGGAATTGTTCAGTCATTTGGGCCTTATTCTGTCTGACCTTGGTCTTTTTGCCACCTTCAAATCCTTGCGTTCTTATATGGATATATTAAAACATTAACACATCACGCTGCATAATATTACTCAAAGAAAATGAATTCATTACACACTCTTTAATGTTGTATTTTATTTATTGTCCAGTATTTTTGCAGACTTCATGCAGATTGGAATACTGAAGATCTATCTAATTTTCTTGATTTAAAATAATAATGCACGCATTCAAAAATACAGCAAATACTGCTGACTCAATTTACAATATTGGAAATCTTCCCACCAGCAGTTCAAAAAGAGGTTAAGATGGACTTGAACAACAAAATATATTTAATTTGGCAGATGTACTCAAAATTGAATGAAACATGATTAAAAATTACATCAGAAGGCACAAACAGCAACTGAAATTAAAAGTGGACTCAGTTGAGTCGGGCAGATCCAAGCCTGGTTCCATTTAGAACATAGAACATAGAACAGTACAGCACAGAACAGGCCCTTCGGCCCTCGATGTTGTGCCGAGCAATGATCACCCTACTCAAACCCACGTATCCACCCGATACCCGTAACCCAACAACCCTCCCCTTAACCTTACTTTTTAGGAATACGGGCAATTTAGCATGGCCAATCCACCTAACCCGCACATCTTTGGACTGTGGGAGGAAACCGGAGCACCCGGAGGAAACCCACGCACACACGGGGAGGACGTGCAGACTCTGCACAGACAGTGACCCAGCCGGGAATCGAACCTGGGACCCTGGAGCTGTGAAGCATTTATGCTAACCACCATGCTACCGTGCTGCCTAATATGCTGAATCACTTCAGCATATCTTGCTGGGCAAATTAGGTGCGTATGTTCCCCAGCGATGATAATTTAAGCGTTTAATTGATCACCTGACAAAAATGGACATGCAGCAAATCCTTTTAATCCAGTATAAATTTAATCCTTACAAATATTTGAATTTATGGCCTGACAAATCTGAAAAATTAATCAAAATAGTCATCTCTAGTTGAAGGCACATTATATGTTTATACACTATTTTCAGTTTGGCAGGAGGTACACACATCTTCACCATTGACGGATCAATTTCAAATTGACATGTACTAAACTTCAGCCTAAATTTGACCAATGTCCTGGGAGTTACCATTGACCAGAAACAGAATTGGACCAGCCATATAATTAATGTGGTTACAAGAGTCCGTCAGAGGCAAGTAACTCACTTCCTGATTCCCCCAAACCTGTTCACTCACCTGATGAAGGAGCTACGCTCCAAAAACTAGTGATTCCAAATAACCCTGTTGGACCTTAACCTGGTGTTGTAAGACTTCTTGCTGTGCCCGCCCCAGTCCAATGCCGGCATCTCCACATCATGTTCGCCATCAACAAGGTACAAGTCGGGAGTGTCGAGGAATACATTCCACTTGCATTGGGTGAATGCACCTCCAACAACAGGAAGCTTGACCCTATCCATAACAAAGCAGGCTGCCTGATTGAGGGGCTGAAGATGCAGGCACACGTGCTCTGGTGGGAGCCTGGCGTGCGTATCGCCGGGGCTAAGAGCGCTCACATTAACTCACCCAGAAACCTTTGTCTTTTTTTCCTGTAAACCAAGTTTAGTTTTAAAGTTTTGGGAATTTTCCATAGCCAAGTGGGAGATAGAGTGAAATCCTGGGACATTTCTTCCCTGCAGCAACAAAGGTGTGGCTTGTGGTAATATTACTCTTTTTTTTTAAAAGAGATTAAATATCCGAAAGGGATTGTTGCCATAAGGCGAGTTGATTTTTAATTCTAACTAAGTAGGAATCTTTTGGGGGGAATGTTCTGTAACTCTAATCTTGAACTGTGCAAATGTAATCTTGTGTGTTCAAGATTTTGCTCCTTTCATTAATAAGTGTTTCACTTTATTAAAACTTTCCAAGAACGTTGTTGGAATTTGTGGTTCTGGACTTCGGTACACATTTCTTCTCCTGTTAAAATAGTTGTGAAAATTTGCCAAGTTTTCTTTGAGATTTGGTTTGCACAACACTTCTCACTTGCTGGATCATTAACAATTGACACACTCCCTTTGTCTTGTGTCCAAAGTATCTATGTCAAATCTCTCCTAGCTCTATCCCACCTATCACTGACCTTCAACTTTGCTCCCCCACCCCTTAAACAATATAAAATCTGTCACAGTTCTCCCTCAGTTCTGAAGAAAAGTCAAACACACTTACGTCAACTTGTTTGTCTCTCCGCAGATACTGCCAGGCCTGCTGTTTTTCCAGCATTTGCAGTATTTTGCTTTTACGTTAAAGCAGCGAGGTAACTTTACGCAATGGCCAGTGGGTTGAACAAAACTTATTTCTACACAGACCAAAGTAAACTTGTAATTACCATTTTCACGACATTGCATAAAACAGCCACCAACATATCATGGATGATCTGTGGCATTAGTAAATTTGCAAATGAATGAGGGGGAGGCAGATGCACGTGAGGAGGGTGGGCTCACGCGCAAGGGATCGGCTGAAGAAAAAGCTAAACACTGCGGATGCTGGAAATAAGAAACAAAAACAGAAAATGCTGGAAAAGCTATGTCTGGCATCATATGTGGAGTGGAAAATAGAGTTATTTTCTGAGTGCAATAGAACTCTTCTTCCGAAGATGCCACATTGGGCTCAAAGCGTTAAATCTATTTGATCAGCAGAAATGTTAACTCAGTAAGTTAAAGGGTGCTTTGTTTGATACCAATACAGGTATTTTGCATAGAAATGTAATGTATCAAAGTCATTAAGGAGACTAAATGTAGCAAATGCTGTTCCTCTAATCTGTGATCGCTATCAGTGCTATGGGAATTTAATTTTGTGCATACATCTTTTTTGTAAAAACTCTTATCGACGACTTGAATCATCCTCATGTTCGCACATAAACTGGAGATGGGCAATCTTCTGATTGACAGCACTGGTTTTTGTAGGTCTTGACAAACACCATATTCATCATTTCTGATTACCTTTCTTTAGAAAAATATCACAGGCGAATAAATATACAGATTTAAACGCCGTGATACGATCACCCATCAACCTCGTAAACTCAATAGGATTAAACGTTTCTGCAACATGAATTTGTAACTTAACTCTTTAAAATATATATAAATTTCAGTCTGCACTGTAACTCTTCCTGAGGTTTGGTGTTAAACTAAACACAGTACTCCAGACGCAGCCCAAAGCTTTGTCCAACTAAAGTATTATTTCTTCACTTTTATATTCCAAGTCCCTTGAGACAAAAGCCATCTTTTGATGAGCGCAATTGATAATTTTCTATTCATGAACTAGTTTTAGTGTGAACTTGCTTCTTTATTTCGCTCCATCTTTTATATTCCATTCCCAAAATGGATGATCTCACTTCCCCACCTCAAACTCCATCTATATAGACTTTCTAGTCACTTGGTCTAAATCTGTCATTTCCTGCTGCAATCTGCACATTTTATTGCGTCTCCTAATCTCGTCCATATTTTCCAAGTTTAATATAAGACTCTATTCCTTCCTCCAATTGTGAGTGAATATGGCAAAAAAACTGAGCCCAGTGAAACATCACCTGTATATCTCCACAATCAGAGAATTCCTTCTACCTCCCAACCAATTATCAACCTATGTCACAAGGTTACCTCTGCATTCATGTTTGGTCGCAGTCTGCTGTGCAAAACCTTATTTTGACATTCTCATGTTCATGTGTGAGTGGTCAGTCTTTCCCTCCTAATCATTTATAAAGTTTTACCTCAGAAACTATCAGGCCAAATATTCTGGAGAATGGCAATCATAGTCGGATTGCCACTCCGCTTCTTTTTACTTAGTTTAGCCTTGAGTTGCACAGTTTAGGGGGGGGGGGGGGTGGGCGGGGGAATGGGAGGCTAGTCACAGGATACAGTGAGGAGTTTGGGGACCCATTTAGCTCAATTGATTGTTTCATAATGCAGAATGAGGCCAATAGCGCGGGTTTAATTTCCGTACCGGCTGAGGTTGTTTTATTATTCAGGCTTCTCAACCTTGCATCTTGCCCAAGGTGTGGTGATCCTCTGGTTAATTCACCCCTGGTCAGCTCTCCCCTTCAAAGAGGAAAACAGCCTCTGGTCATCTGGGACTATGGAGATCTTGCTTTTACTTTACTTTGGGTGGGAGGGGATGGGGTTTAAATCAGGAGCATGGTTACCCAGGAGTCAGAACTGATTTTATTCCTTCTAACTTTTCCTGGCTAACTATTCTCTTCAGTAAGGATGCATCCAAAGTCACCAACTTCAAATTGAAGTCTCGAGAGGGGTTCTAGACACAAGGAAATTGCCCGACAGAAATCAAAATTTCCTGGGCAGTCCTTGCCAGGGGAATTCCGAGGGGTCCCCCAGTGCATCTTCCTGTGTTCCTCCAGGGTAAGACCCTCTGGAAGCGGAAGATCTGGGCCAATTTCCTTGCCCTCCTCTCCCCCACCTCGACGTCAACAACTCTGCTCTTCTCAGCAGAGCTTGGATGCAAGCTGAACCCTAGAATAGCCCCTTCATCTGGGATATCCTTTTCACTACGTGCTGCCCTTACTTACTCACACTGGGTCCTTCACTAACAAGAGACCCATCTACCTCTTTTAAACCACCCAGGTCACTCTTTCCACTTGAGCTTCCAAGTTTGTGATGGTGCATCTTTCAAATCCTCTTTGACAGGCCCGACATCATCCTCCAATCTTTTTCTCTGCCCAATCTCTCTTTTGTCCCCAATCTTTGCCCAGTTGCAGGGAAGTGTGATAGGGCCTGGGCCTTATTTATTTTTAATTCTCCCTGAGATAGAGAAAAAGAGCAAAGACATTTAGAATGGCTACGTTCAACATTTAAACTTTAGAATAAATTGAGGTGGTGAATTACCAACAAATAAATCCTGAAATAGATGGTAATTCAATGATCAAACATTTTTGTTTACTGTAAAGCGAGAGAATTCTCTTTTCAATCGGCTGTACCAAATGAATTAGCGCAGAAAGCACACTTCCCTTTTATGGAAAATAAAATAATTTTGAACACTCATATTTTACGGAGTGCTTTAGAAACATCACCACATTCACATGTTCTTCTAGTTAATAAAATTCTACTGGAAATGCAGCTATAAGCATCTTAGAAATGCCACAGGCTAATAAAACCCTCCCAAACTACCCTCTGCAATCTGATGTATTTCATAAGAAAAAGAGTAAAGTAATGAAGTGGAATGACCTTTTCTGGAAATGTCTGTATGCATATTAAATAGTAATCACGTATCTTCACAGCCAAGAGCAACTGGATTTGTGTTCAAAATTTCTATGGAGTCACATAAAATACCTTTGACAGAAACAGAACTGAATGACTTCAGGTTTCTCTTAATTATGTCCGCTGCATTGTACACCGATTCAACGCCATTAAAACACAAAAACTTCAAGAAAACAGGTGCTTGAAAGTATGTGCGATTTTATGCAGAATATCAAAATCCATAAAGCACAGCTGATTTTAACAATGCAGTTTGATCAGGTGGCATACTTCCACTAATCCTGAAAGAAAGCAATCAAAAACATCTGAAATGGTAATTTGGAAATGGAATGCATGTTTCTGGTTACAGAATGGACACAGGCTGGAACACGGGGCCTGGGAACAGCTGCTGTATTGCCTTGTAATTTAAGCAACATAACACCACTGAATCTGCACTGTATAAATGCAATAATAAGTCAGCAACTGACAGTCCATTTGCGCTCTGCGTACCTCAGTAGATTGTGACAAGTGATAAATATAAAACTGTCACAAATATGTGAATTTCAGAGCATGGATGCTGAGTATTGCTGAAGAGATCAAAAGCATTCCTTGAACGTTAATTTTGTGCTTTGCAAAATAGACAGATTTAACACCAAGCTCAGGGATAATTGAAACATTACAAGCTTTCTCATTGCATTTATTTGTTTCACTATATTTTGTAGTAATTATACTGTAATAGTATGTAATTCTAGCGCCAGTGAAATCTGATTAGTGTTTTCATTTGTGTCATTTTAAAGACAATGGGCCAGATCTCCGATTCTGAGGCTACGTGCGGAGGATCTGTGGCATGTTATGTGAAAAAAATTGGCGATGCCCCTCACCGATTTGCAACCGGTGGAGGGGTTAGCAACTGCGCCATGTAAAACTCCCAGCCTCCATGAAATAATAGCATGCGCATGGCGATGACCTATAGTGGCCACACCGTACAACATGGTGTCGGCCGTGCACGGACCTGACCTGCCAGATGTTGCCCACCCCTGAACACCCCTTTGCTGCCCCTTTGCCACCACCCAGCACTTGCAGATGACCCCTGGCCTGGAGCACGGTTCCTGCTCGACTGTGGCGGCGCTGGACACAGTCTGCAGCCACCACGCTGGGTTCCACATGGCTGGGACTACACGTCCCCCATGCCGTCGTGAGCTCGGCCTATCAGGGGCGGAGCATCAGTGAGAGTCTTCAGGTGACACGCTGAGGCCGTCCCATTGGCGTGCGGCACACGCCGCGATGATGCCATTTTGGAGGGTGCGGAGCATGCGAAAGCTGTGTCAAACAGGCACTGCCCCCGATTTAATCGTAAAAAGGGATTCTCCACCTGTTCGCCGACTACTAAATCGGCATCGCAAACCGGAGAATCCAACCCCTTGCCATGATTTGGATGAAAGGATTCTTAAATCCAGTTGATATTAATTCTTGTATGTTTCTCAAGCTTTGCAAAAATGAATAACTTCTGGGTTATTGCGAAAGAATATGCTATGAAACCAGAGTATCAGCAGAAACCAATTCCATAAAAACTCAAAGTTGTAAATAATCCAACATTTTATTCTCAATTCTCCAAATTAACAAAAAAAAAGAGTACATAGAGTAAACTTTTATATTAAAGCTAATATTGGAAAACTCTCAATGGATGAAACAGCATCCACTGACAACAACTTTTATGGAAAGCAAACTCACTAATGAGTACAATTGTCCAGCTGAAAAACTCCATGCCAGTGGTTATGGTTCTGTGGGTCCTTGTGTGGCTGTTGAGCCCAATCCTCAAAGTGCATCTTACCATACATATGGCAGATGTTCTTGGGAGATGGAATTCATCTTTGTACTCTAAACCGCTGGCATTCCTTTCTCAGGCTCCCTTTCTGGACCTCCTTTCGCCATCTGATGTTCATGAAGCAGTGTCACTTCAATCAACAGGTTCCTCCAAGTAGATTTCCTCTGAACAAAGGTCACCTAAGCGTTGACGTTTATGTTGCATTTCTTGGGGAAAGCCTTCCAGGATGTCATTGAAGCACTTCCTTTGTCCTCCTCTAGTTTGGGTGCCTTCCTTGATCTGGGTGAAGAAGGTTTGCTTTGACAGTCGGGACTTGCAACCTAAGCATCTGGCCGGATCAGCAGAGTTGGTTTTAGATGATCATGGCCTAGATGCTGGTGCTATTGGCTCCTTCCAAGGATGCTGTTAGTACGCCTGTCCCCCAGCTGATGCAGGTAATCTGTTTTAGACAGCATTGATGTTACCTCTCCAGAGCTTTGAGGTGGCACCTGGACATAGTCCATGTTCCTGAGCTGTATAGAAGACTTGGGAGGTTGACTGCCTTGTACACCAGGATCTTAATATCAGCACAGATGTTGAGTCGCTGAAGACGCTCATCCTTAGGTGTCCGAAGGTGGCGCTCACGGATTGGATACAATGTTGAATCTCCAGGTTGATGTCAGTCTTAGCTGAAAGGTGGCTCCCCGGCTAGAGGAAATGTTCCACATTTCTCCATTGATCTTGATGGAGGGGCAGACCTGATCTTGCCCTGGGTGCATTGGTAAACGAGTACAGTCTTCATGAGGTTTAGTCTGATTCTTCAGTATGCTTCTGTGAAGGCATCAAGCATTGCTTCGAAATTCTCTTCCGAGAGAGTAGAGATGGCATTGTCATCCGTGTACTTCTGCGCGAGTAATATCAATGTTGCTTTCTTCTTACATTTCAACCTGTTGAGGTTAAAAATTGTTCTGTCCATCCTGTAGGCGAAGGTCACTCCACTAGGAAGCTTGTTTTTAACAAGGTGAAGAGTGACAATTAAAATAGAGAAAAGGATGAGGTGATGACACATCCCTGCTTGACTCCAGACTTGACCTCGAAGGCTGTTGTCATATCTCCAATGAACGCTTTGGAGATTTTGTGAAGACATTGTTGAAAGTTAACTTGCATGCTTGGCTCTTGAAGCCATTCAGTTTTGATCTTTTGTCTGAGCTGTTTCTTAATCTCCTGTTGCTTCTGGTGTAATTTGATGCACCTGGAGGAGTGGATGTGTCGGTGGTCTGTGCAGCAGTCATCCTCACTGGCCATCACTTAGACATAAATTTAAGATAATTAAAATGCATAAGTCAGAGAATCTTGATTAGCTGTAAATTTGGCCAAATAAACATTGGGGAAACTGGGGGTAATTAAATGCTCTTCCCCAAGGTGGGTTTGGTGGCAAAAGGCCTTTTAATACTGCAGAGGGTGGGAGGTGGAGACCCATTACCTCACTGCCACAACACCAATTAAATCCTTGGCAAGAATGATAGAGACCCTTAAGTGGGCAATTAACATGTGGAGGTTTGTTCACAGGCTCCCAAACGGCTGTCAGTGCTTGATCAAGGGACCCAGCACTGTGAAGGGGGAGCCTGTTGAGAGAGCCCCCCCCCCCCCCCCCCCCCCCCCTCCCCGGCCTCACTGCTGATTCCCTTCCCTATGATTCCCCACTCTAGCATAATTTACCAATGGCCTCGGATCAAGCAATAATTCAACACTTTGGGTGAATGTCATATGACAGCAGCCACCACCATGAGGTGCTACCATTCAACACAGCAGCTGACCTCTTGATAGGTTCTAACTTCTCAGTGGATTGGTTTGGACTTCTCGGTGGTTGGAATGTTTGCCTCCCTGTTCCGGGGAAAGACACCAACTTGTCAAGTGCCTGAGTGGTACTTAATAGTGAGCCTTTTCCAAAAGGCTCTGGGTTTTCGCTGACTGTCCAGCCCATGGCAAATTCCCAGTCACCTCCATTAAATACCCACTCCTACAATCATTTCAGCCTCCAAAGCACAGGAAGCATTGCCATCCCCATTCCTACTTAATGAAAACATTAATGAGGCAAATAAAATATGAGAATATTCATGGTCTTGTTCTCCCACTAAACTGGACAATGTAAAACATACACTGAATACGACAGAACATTTGCAAAAGAAAGGTTGTCTATTTAAGATCACCCAATTCTGTACATTATTTTTTCCCCAGTTTTCTTTATAGTTTGCCAATGCAGCTCTTACATTATCTTAAGTTAGTGAGGCAAAGTGCCTTACCTTGACACTCCCAGCAGTAAACTAGCTGAGGATGGCCAGTCAGTGTATGCAGTGTCACTGATACAACTCCAAAACTTCTTACGATTATTCAATCACATGGAATAGGATGAGATCATTTGGCCCATTAATGGCATGCCTATTTCCCCCATAACCCCCATCAATGCAAAATCTCTCTTGGTGTACTACTACAATCCTTCATCTAATATAATGATTAAACCATTTTTGCTATCAGAATCTCTCCTCCATCCAACTTCAATAGTCTGACATTTAATCACCTCTATTCCTTATCTTGTGACATTCGTAGAACCACAGAATACTTACAGTGCAGAAGGTGGTCATTCGTATCTGCACCGACCTTCCAAAAGAGCACGCAACATGGGCCCACTCCCCCACCCTATTCTCCTAATCCCACCAACGTGAACATTTTGGGACACTAAGCGGCAATTTAGCATGGCCAATCCACCTAAGCTGCAAATTTTTGGACTGAGAGGAAACCGGGGCACCCGGAGGAAACCCATGCAGACACGGGGAGAACGTGCAGACTCCACACAGTTACCAGAGGCTAGAATTGAACCAGAGTTCCTGGTGCTGTGAGGAAACAGTGCTAGCCACTGTGCTGCCTTATCCAACAAAAATCTCTCAATTTCAATTTTGAACATTTCAATTTGTTAAGCATCCACAGGTATTGTTTCCCAGACCTATCTTTTGTGTCAAAGAATACTTGCTGATTTTATTCTAAGTGGGCAGCACGGTAGCATGGTGGTTAGCATAAATGCTTCACAGCTCCAGGGTTCCAGGTTCGGATCCCGGCTGGGTCACTGTCTGTGCGGAGTCTGCACGTCCTCCCTGTGTGTGCGTGGGTTTCTTCCGGGTGCTCCGGTTTCCTCCCACAGTCCAAAGATGTGCGGGTTAGGTGGATTGGCAATGCTAAATTGCCCGTAGTGTGTATAGGGTGTAGAGTGGATACGTGGGTTTGAGTAGGGTGATCATTGCTCGGCACAACATCGAGGGCCGAAGGGTCTGTTCTGTGCTGTACTGTTCTATGTTCTATGACCAGCTTTAAATTTAATATTACACTGCTTTTTTTCTGAGTGTCCTCTTCATTGTTTCTTTGCATCGACCTTAACAAATCCCATTATCAGTTTAAAGTTCTTGTCATTTATACTCAGTGCACTTAAATGGCCATAAAAATACCTCGTGCCATAAATGGAAATTCAGCAAAAACCTATTCCATAAACCTTTTCCCCATACTCAAGTCATGTCACTTCCGTGTCAATTCTCATTACATAGCTTCATATGTTTCTTCAAACACTTAATGTTTATACGTTTCAGTAATGGGAAACAATTGAGCTTTGGGGGATTCGGAACCACGGTGATAGTTCGCTTCACGTTCTCATGACGCCGTCAATGTTGACATGCAAAGGCATTCAACAGCGCATGACATACAAAAGAATACATGTCCACAAGGTTGCTAGTAAACAAATTTAGTTGCAGGAAAAATAATCGTTAAAACAGAGTATCAATCAATTAAGAAAGAATTGCAAAATGATATTAAAGTTTGGTCAACTCCACATTTATTTTGCATGGCATTGTAGGCTATCTTCCAGAAACATTACAAAAGGAAACCAGCTGTCACCATTCTACACTACTGGGGAGTGGAAGAATTTTTTGTGACATTTGTGAAAATGTGATAGGTTAGACAATTATTTTAAAATAATTGAAACCAGATATGGAGATACTGCAACACTGCTTAATTCACCAAGATAATTGCTTTGTCTACCATCATGCCTGGAATAACATAGTTCACTGTTGAAGTAGAGTGTATGCTAAGAATTTTACAGCTAGAGTTACAAATATATTTTTGCCTATGTAAACATTTTTGACCCTGTTATATACATGACCCAACAATTGGGAATTATGGTGTTACAGTAAAACAAAACATGTTTTTAGACAAGTTAAACCTCAAGATTATTCATGTTTGGTGAGAAAAAGCTTTGGAAAACACTCATTGAAAGTGTAAGGGCACTTAAGTTTGCCTGTGGAAGACACATTTGGCTTTGAAATTCCGCTCTCCGGCTCGGAGCAGGGAATTTCCCAGATCCACAAACCCAACGTGGGAGAAAGGGTCAGGAAGTTGGAATTTCCCTTCCAAAGCAGCGGGTTCCTCTGCGAGTTGAACAAAGCAACCCCAGGTAGTGCAGAGGTTGGCTGGTCAGAATGCCTGCCTTGCTATACTTTGAGTTTTAAAAAAACCTTTAAAATAAAACAAAACAGCCATTACAAACCCCCCCCCTCACAAACACACACAATACCGTCTGCTTGACACCCCCCCCCCCCATTCCCCATAGCACCTCTATCCTCCATGCCAGTCGATAACCTATCCACAACCCCCCCATGACCCTATATAGGCCCTGTGCCCTTTGACCTCACACAGACCAGGCCAACTCACCCAGTATGCACTGTGGGAAGATGTCCGGAACCATCCTGAGGTTAAATAAAGTTCCAAATGTTTATCGCAGAATTATTTTTAAAAAAAAAATCATATGACAGCTTTCTTGGCTCTAATGAGTTGTTGCGCTTCTTACTTAAATTCATGTCCACTCTTAACCATCCCAAAAGGTTCCTCCCAAAGGTTACTTGGACCACCCCCAAAAGGTGTCCCAGAATCATACCCAAAGGAGTAGCCCGCCTCTAGAAAATGAGACCCTAGCGCTCCAAAGAACTCCACAAGGTTTAGACCTACTCCTCCCAAGTCTGTTCTATACATGAAAGTAGGAAAAAGAAACGGACCTTGCTGCAGTAACACCACCAGTCCAGTCCAATCCAATCCAATCTAGTCTGTGGTTCCAGAGTGAAACTGTCACATTCTGACTGAAATCAGAGTGTGGTATCACAGGGAAAGAGTAAATGATTGGTTGGTGAATATTTTGCTCCTTTATCTTCAAAATGCATGTCATTTATTAATAAATTATAGGGTTTAATTAGTTGTAGCAAGGCTTACTAGTAGTAGTAAAGCTTCTTGGGGCAACAGTGTTTATTACTGACTATATTAAGAATAAGTTAATTAAGGGGCATCTTGACAAATACATGAATAGGATGGGAATACAGGGATACAGACTCTGGAAGTGGAGAAGATTTTAGTTTAGACGGGCAGCATGGTCGGCGTAGGTTTGGAGGGCCGAAGGGCCTGTTCTTGTGCTGTACTTTTCTTGATTCTTTGTTCTTTAATACAAAATAAAAGATGGTGGGGAGGTGATGTTTTGCGACTATAGAATGTTGGAATTCCAGGACATGGGATTATCCAGGGTAACAAGTCTGCATAAGTGTCTGCAGCTTGATGCTTCAACTCAATTGAGCTGGAGGTTGAGCTGAAGATACTGCGATGCTTCAGGGAAGGGGAAAGTTACCAAGACACTCTGTACCAGGAGGAAGTCACACCCCTTAGGGCAGGGTCCTCTGATATGGTTCGTGATCAGGGACAGGAGGATGGTACTGCAAGTGAGGCATGTATGGGTACCCAGAAGGTAAAATTGGAGGAGCCGCAGGTATGGCAATTGTCCACAGATCCAACATTCTTGCAGTCTGGATAAATGGCTGCAGGGCGGATGAACAAATTGACCATGGAACCATGTTACAGGAAACCATTCAACTGGGAGTGTTAAAAGAAGCATAGTGACATCTGCAAACTGTATAATCAGAGGGATTATACATGTTCCCTGCAGCCAAAACTGAGGTTTCAGAAGTGTTGTCTGCCCGGTGTTAGGGTTCAGGGCAGCTGCTCTGAGGGAGGGAGTGGATCAAGTGGTCAATGTCCATGCAGGTACCAACCACACGGTGGAACTAGGAAAGAGGTTCTGCTGAGGGAGTATGTGAAGACCAGGCTAAATTAAAAGGCAGAACCTCAAAGCTAAAGGTTAATCATCTCTGGATTACCACCTGAACCACATGAAAATTGAAAGTGGGCAAATCAGATTACAGAGTTAAATGTATGGTCCAAAGATTGCTTTGGGAGAAATGGATTTCAATTAATGGGGCAATGGCGTCACTACTTAGCAAAGTGAAAGCTGTGCCGTTGGGATGGTCTTCAACTGAACTGTACTGGGACCAATGTTCTGGGGGGGATCTAAAAATAGTGCAATAGAGAGGGCTTTAAACCCAATACTGGGAGCAAGGGATCAAGTTTAGAAGGATGAAATAAATTAAATAGGGAGGGTAAAAGAGCAAGGTAGGAACAAGGCAAATGATGAGCAGTGAGTGGCAGGTGGGCAAAGAGTGTGCAAAACTAAAAGTGCACCAGCAGACAAGGCTAGAGGTTATAAGAAAAGTAACAAGACAGAACTAAAGGCTCAGTATCTGAATGAATGTAGCATCCATAACAAAACAGAAGAAGTGACAGCACAAATAAAAATAAATATGGATGATCTGATAGCCATTAGAGCGACATGACTGTTGGATGACAAAGACTGGGTCCTGAATATTCATAGTTAAAAGACATTTAGGAAGGGCATGGAGTATAAAAGTAGCGATTTGTTGTTGCAATTGTATAGGGTGTTGGAGCATTGTCCAGGCTTGGGCTCTTTATTTGAGGAAGGATGTGGTGGCATTGGAGGCAGTTCAGAGGAGGTTCACCAGATTGATTCCAGGGATGAAAGGGTTGATGTCTGAGGAGAGATTAAACAGTTTGAAGTTATATTCGCTGGAGTTTAGGAAGGACAAGGGAGAATATGATCGAGGTATGTAAAGTATTAATAATTGATAAAGTAAATGTCGACCAAATGTTCCCTCTTGTGGGGCAATCTAGAATGAGATTGAGAGGCGGTAGATTTAGAACCGAGATGAGGAAGAACTATTTCTCACAGAGAGTGGTAAATTTGTGGAACTCGCTGCTCCATAGTGCGGTGGAATCTGAGTTATTAAATGTTTTCAAGAAGATCGATGGATATATTTCTGATTTATAAAAAAAAAATATGTTTAAGGGATATGGGGAACAGGTAGGGAGGTGAATTTGAGACCAGGAAGAGATCTGAAGCCATGATCTGATGAAGCAGAGGGGCTGGCTCGAGGGGCTGAATTGCCTACTTCTGCTCCTAATTCCTTTATCATATGCTCCTATGACAGGAAACTAGGAAAGGTTGATGGATAGCTCTGTTAATTAAGAATGGCATTTGTAAAAGATGGAGAGATGACCTTAGTTCTGGAGATCAAGATGTAGAATCAGTTTTGCAGAAATGAGAGCCAAGGTAAGAAGACACTTGGGGGGGGGGGGGGGGGGGGGGGTAATTTATTGGACCCCTAACACTAACCACACTGTAGGACAGGGTAAAGAAGAAGAAATAATGGAGGTTTGTGAGAAAGGTATGGGAATGCAAAACACTGGTTCGGTCACATAACACAAGTTCTGGTCACCACATTACAGGAAGGATGTGAGAGGTGCAGAGGAGATTTGCCAAGATTCTGCCTAGGCTAGGGGATCTGAGCTTGGGGATCTGAGCTATAAGAAAATATTACGTATGCTGGGCTGTTTTCCTTGCACCAGTGAAGTTTGAAAGGAGACTTGAGAGAAGTGTGTAAGATTATGAGGGGCACATTATGAGGGTGGTTAGAAATGTACTTTTTCTATTAGTAGAGGGGTCAATAACCAGGGGACAGATTTAAGAGGTATTTAGCTAAGAAGAGAGTTGAGGAAAAACGTTTCCACTCAGATGATGGTGGGAGTCTGGATTTCACCGCCTGAAAGGGTGGTTGAGTCAGAAACGTTCGTAACATTTAATAACTATTTAGATATTCACTTGCGGGGGCGGCATGATGGCACAGTGGTTAGCACTGGGACTACGGCGTTGAGGATCCGTGTTCGAATCCTGGCCCTGGGTCACTGTCTGTGTGAAGTTTGCGCATTTTCCCCGTGTCTGCATGGGTTTCACCCCCATAACCCAAAGATGTGCAGATTAGGTGGATTGGCCACGCTAAGTTGCCTCTTAATTGGAAAAAAAAACCAATTGGGTACTCTAAATTTAAAAAAAAGATATTCACTTGCGCTACCATAACCTCTGGGGCTATGGGCTGGAAAATGGGATTAGTATAGCCAGATCTTTGTTGGCTGGCAAGGACAAGATGAGCCAAATGCCTCCTTCTGCACTAACATCTATGAATCTATAATCATGGGTGATTTTAAATTGCATAGAGTCTGGACAAATCAGATTGTCAAAGGTAGCCTGGATGATAAATTATCAGGACAATGTCTTCGAATTTTAGCATCAACCAGAGAGCAGACGACACTCGATCTAGAAAAGTGCAATGAGACAGAATTAATTACCTCATAGTGAAGGCGCTTCCAAGTAGCAGTGATCATAACATGATTGAATTTAATTCCATTTCAGAGAGAGAGAGGTCGGATCGAAGACGAGGTCGGATCGAAGATGTGTGTTTTAAACTTAAATAAGGGCAAATATAAGGTCAAGAAATCAGAGCTGGCTAAAGTGAACTGGAAAATTAACTTAAAGTAAGTGGCAGATCTTTACAGAGATATTTCAGAATACTGAGAAAAGATACATTTCAGTGAGAAAGAAAGACTCTAAAGGAAGGCGACATCAGTGACTAAATCAAGTTGAAGATAAAATCAAATAGAAAGAAGAAGCATATAATTACACAAAGATGAGTGGCAGGTCAGAAGATCCTGAACTGCATGGAATGACTGAAAGATGAACAATGAGGCAATAATTAGAGTATGAATGAAAGCTAGCTATAAAGATCAAAACAAATAGGAAGAGTTTCTACAGATGTTGAAAAAAGACAAAAACAAGTAAGTGTTGGTCCCAAAATCTGTTGAATTAGTAACTGAAAATAAGGAAATATTGGATGAATTGAATGGATATTTTGTCTGTCTTCACTATAGGGGATTCAAATAACATCCCAGAAATAATTGTGAATCAGGAGGTGAAACGGTGCATTTTAAAAACAATTACAACTGGCAGGGAAAGTTTATTAAAATTGCTAAGACTAAAACCTGACAAGACCCCAGGTCCCGATGGACTTCATCTTAGGGTCTTAAAAGAAATGGCTGCTGAGACAGTAGATGCATTGGTTTTAATTTTTAAAATTACCTAGATTCTGGAAAAGCTCCATTAGATTGGAAAATAGTGAATGTGACTCCTTTATTCAAGAAAGGAAGGTGACAGAAAGCGGGAAACTGCAGGCCAGTTAGTTTAACTTTTGACATGGGGAAATTACTGGAACCTATTCTTGAGTTTAAAGCAAGGCAGTTAGAAAACTTCAATGCAATCAAGCAGAGTCAATATAATTTTGTGAAAGGAAAATCATGTTTAACTAATTTAGCAGAATTCTTTGAGAGAGTAATCAGCATTGTGGGCTAATGGGGAACCTGTGGATGATTTCCAGAGAGCATTTGAGGAGTTGCCACATCAAAGGTTACTATTGTCATGTGAGAGTACCTTTAAGAAATGGGTACTTAAGAAATGTACCTTTAAGAAATAGATGTTTATCAGTGATGTCAGAGTGTGGGTGGAGCTGGGCTGGCTGTCAGCTTTTTACTTTAATTTTAGGCTGTTTGCTGCAGGGTGTGTTTTAGTTTTGTTTTCAGTGTTGGAGCTGAAGCCAGACAAAACAGGTGCATTGCTGTTCTCTCTGCCATGAAAAGACTATCCCTTGATCATTTGGTGAATTCAGAATTATAAATGTTCTCAGTAGTGAATGCAAACCTGATGTGCTTCTGTTAAAAGGTGTTTCTTTTGTCATCTAGTCGTTGTTTGGGAAGTTATTAAGGATTACTTAGTGTTGTATTCTTTGGGGATTGTATTTAAATTGATGGTTGCTAAGATGTTCACTATGATTTAAAAAGGTTAACAGTTTATAGAATAAACATTGTTTTGCTTTGAGAAATACTTTTCCAGTTCTGCTGTACCACATCTGTAGAGTGGGCCGTGTGCTCCCCATACCATAATCTATTAAAAGTTATGGGTCAGGTGAACTCCATGATACACTTTGGGGTTTTCTAAACCCTGGCCCATAACACTATGCAAAATAAGAACTCATGGTTGGGGGAGTAAACATATTAGCAACTATAGAGAATTGGATGGCTAACAGGAAGCAGAGAAAATAAATAAATCAATATTTTTCAGGTGAGCAAGATGTGATGAGTGCAGTGTCACAGGGATCAGTGCTGGATCCTCATGATTTATAATTTAGATTCAGGACTTGGATGATAAGACCTATGTCATCGAATGGTTGCTAAATTTGCTAATAATAAAACAGATAGGTTGGAAAGTAAGTGTAAAGAAGACAGAACAAGTCTGCAAGGGACACAGATAGATTAAGTGAGTGGACAATAATTTGGCAGATGGAGTTTAATGTGGGAAAACGTGAACGTTCCTCTTTGCCAGAAAGAATAGAAATGCAGCATATTATTTCAATGGAGAGAATTCCAGAACTCTGAGTTACAGTGTTGTGGTCCATGAATCGCAAATGGTTAGTAGGCAAATACAGCAAATGATGAAATGAAAATGAAAATTGCTTATTGTCACGAGTAGGCTTGAATGAAGTTACTGTGAAAAGCCCCTAGTCGCAACATTCTGGCGCCTGTCCGGGGAGGCTGGTACGGGAATTGAACCGTGCTGCTGGCCTGCTTGGTCTGCTTTAAAAGCCAGCGATTTAGCCCAGTGAGCTACACCAATGATTAAAGAATCAAAATAAAATGTTGTTTATTGCAAAGGAAATGGAATATAAAAGTAGGGATGTTTTAATACAGTTATACATGGCATTTGAGAGACCACATTTACAGCACCCTGTACAGTTTTGATCTCCTTATTTAAGAAAGGATATAAATGCATCAGAAGCAGTTCAGAGAACGTTCACTCGACTGATATCTGGGATGCGGGATTATCTGAAGAAGAAAGGTTGGACAAACTGAGCATGTATTCATAGAGTTTCGAAGACGGAGGTGATTTTACTGAAACAAATAGATACTGAGGAAACTCGACAAGATGGATGCTGAAAGGATATATTTCCCCTTGAAAGTGGTGGAGGCAGGATGCAGGATCAATTAATATTTTTAAGGCAGAGTTAGATTGACTCTTGACTAACGAGGGAGTCAAAGGTTATCAGGCGTAGGTGGAATGTGGTGCTGAGATGACAATCGGGTCAGTCATGATCTTACTGAAGGGCAGAGCAGGCTCAACGGGTCAAATGGAATCTCCTACTCTAATTATGTGCCCGTATGTTGTGTTTCTCACTCCTGTCAAAATCAGACATGAAAGGAGACAGCTACATCAGTGAAACACACATGCTCAAAAATGTGGCCTTGGCCAATTCCCGTCTGTGCAGAAATGGTAGGTGCCACATTCGGGAACAAGACTTTCATATTTTGGCTCATCTGCCGTTTTCACAAAGACGACTCGTTGCAAAATTGCAGGACTTGCTGTTTGAATTACTGCAGAAGGTCTTATGTCAACTGAATGTTTAAATTAGATGCATTAATTCTTTGATAGATCATCCTATTGTCATAACAACTGGCTCACCAAATAACATTAAAATCAATACCAGCTTCAATATTATAAGCACTGATGTCAAAACAAACGTGGTTACTCAGGCTTGACTTGGGGATCAGTCTATTGTTCAGGTTATACTGCAGAAACCAGTTTAGAACTGATAGCTACTGTTGAAAACGGGTGGAACAAAAGCCTCTCAGTGAAATTTCCATGCATGCAGTATTAAAAGCACAAGCACTCAGCCATCCTCATTGTACTGTGGTTTTATTCATCTTTTTGATTATTTTTGAGAACGAAGAGCTTATGGATATGAAAAATGAAAATCGCTTATTGTCATGAGTAGGCTTCAATGAAGTTACTGTGAAAAGCCCCTAGTCGCCACATTCCGACGCCTGTCTGGGGAGGCTGGTGTGGGAATCGAACCGTGCTGCTGGCCTGCTTGGTCTGCTTTAAAAGCCAGCGATTTATCGAGTGAGCTAAACCAGCCCCTATATGTTTGTCTTTGGAACAGAGACCAGCCATTTAACTGCCTCTGCCACAATTCATTCTTTTCCCTACCCTCCCCGTCCCTACAACTGCACCCCCCCCCCCCATCCCTCCCCAGATAAGCTTTCCTCATTGTTCTTCCACGGCCTTGCCATAAGCAACGTCTTTCTATCGTTTTTTTGCAACTTCCCCTCGATCCGGCTGCACGCTCAATTTGTCCACGCTAAACCTTCTGTTCTTTCCACCCTGTTCCCAACAGACTACATTTCCTGGTGCTCATGCTGGCTGATAATATAACAAATCCCTCCCTTTATCACATCGACCACCACCCTACTCAGAAGACACACCCAGCAGACTTCTCATCTCCAACTTCCCTTTCTTTTTCAAACCATCGAGAAGGTTAAGAAGTGTTTGCACCGCACAGGCCAAATTAACAAACAAATAGCACATTAAGAAAAACATTGAGAGTATGTGAGCCACCGTATCAAGAGATGCTATTAAAATGCTAAGTTCAGCTATAATAGTGATAAAAGAAGGGCCCAGGTCGGTTCACCATTGACTTTTCCATTGCCAAACACCCGGAGGAAAGGAATGATATTGTCTTAGCTATGGCTTGCAACAATTCCCATAGAATATACAGTGCAGAAGGAGGCCATTTGGCGTATTGAGTCTGCACTGACCCACTTAAGCCCTCGCTTCCACCCTATCCCCGTAACCCAATAACCCCTCCTAACCTTTTTGGTCACTAAGGGCAATTTATCATGGCCAATCCATCTAACCTTCACGTCTTTGGACCATCTTTACCACTACTCCATGTTTAAGTCTCTAATTAGGTTTCCACAACTGCCACTGCATTAAAACGGCGCAAATCAAAGTTTCAAATGGCATTTTACGTGGCTGTGACTGCAGGACAGAATTTCCCCTCAACCTATCTACATTTTTTAGCATTGTTGACTATGCCATTCTCCAAAAACAGCATTCCTTTGCTGTTCAGCTCAGCGGACCACTCACCTGTTTCTACCCTACTGAGTCAGGCGTAGCCAAGTTTGCAGGTGAGACAGGAATATGTAGGAAGGCAAGTGGTGAGGATAACGCAGTCTACAGAGGGATATAGACAGATTAAGGGAGTGAGCAAAAACTTGACAGATGGAATATTATATAGAAAAATGTGAAGTTATGCACTTTAGTAGGAAGAATAAAGGAGCTGAATATTATTTAAATGGTGAAAGACTGCAGAAAACTGTAGCACATAGGGATTTGGGGGTCCTCCTGCACAAATCATAAAAAGCTAGCCTGCAAGCTCAGCAGGTGATATGGAAAACAAATGGAATGTTGGCCTTCATTTCAAAGGGAATGTGTACACAAATAGTAAAGTCTTACTCGTTAGACCGCACCTGGAATACTGTGAACAGTTTTGGTCCCCTTATCCAAGTAAAGTGATTCTAGCATTGGAGGCAGTTCCAAGAGGGTTAACTGGACTGATCCCGGATATGGAAGGATTTTCTTATGAGCAGAGGCTGAATAGGTTGGGGCTGTACTCGCAGTTTAGAAGAATGAGGGATAACTTTGAGACATATGATTCTCAAATGCTGAGAGGTTGTTTCCCCTTATGGGAGAGGACCAAACAGAGTAACGGGGGTGTCACTCATTTAAGACAGAGATGAGGAGGAATTTCTCCTCTTGGAGGATAGTGAATCTGTAGAATTCTTTATAACAGAGGGCTTGATTGTGAAGTATGTTCACGTCTGAGATGGACACATTTAATCAGTAATGGAAACAAATGGTTATGAGGATCAGGCAGGAAAGTGGAGTTGAGGATTATCATTTCAGATCGGGCATGATCTCATTGAACGGTGGAGCAGACTTGATGAGCCAACGGTCTACTTCTGCTCCCACGTTCTATAATCTAATCACCTGCCTCCGTTTTGTTTCCCACTATGCACCATCACGACTGGAATCCTCCAAAGATATATTAGACATGATGGGGCTCAAAAATATCATTTTTAGACATAACGTCAGTTCTTTCTCAATGCCACCTCCAAAACTACTTCACTGATGCTGCATCAAGCAACTTGCTAACATCCAGTTCTGTATTAGCCACAACCTGCTCTAGTTAAACATAAGGAAGGCCAATGGTAATATCGATGGCCCCTGACATGACCTCTGTTTCCTCACCACCAGTTTTCTTACCCACCTGCCTTACTGAATAAAGACCATGTGGTATATAGGAACAGGAGTAAGTTATTCAGCCCCTCGAGCCTATCCTGCCATTTAATGAGATAATGGCTGACCTGTGGCCTAACTCCATATACCCCCCTTTGGCCCATATCCCTTTGCTTAACAAAAATCTATCTATCTCATAAAAAATTTAACAACTGATCGAGCTTCAACATCCGTTTGCGGGAGAGAGTTTGAAACCTTTACTACCCTTTGAGTGAAGATGTGCTTCCTCACATCTCTCCTGGACAGTCTAGCACTAATTTTAAGACTATGCTCCCTAATTTTAGAATCTCCAACCAGTGGAAATAGTTTATCTGCCCGGTCTTTCCCTGTTAATGTGTTAAATACTTTGATCAGATCGCCCCTTAACGTTCCAAATTTGTTAGGTGAATTGGATATTCTAAATTCTCCCTCTGTGGACCTGAACAGACGCGGGAATATGGCGACTAGGGGTTTTTCACCGTAACCTCATTGCGGTGTTAATGTAAGCCAACTTGTGAGAATGAAAGATTGTTATGATTATTAAATTCTACCACAACAGGCCCAATTTGAGTAATCTCTCCTTGTAATGTAAACTGTAATCCGGGTATCATTTTAGTAAACCTATGTGTTCTCCCTCCAAGGCCAAAATATCTTTCCTCGGGTGTGGCCCAGAACTGCTCACTCCAAGTGGGGTCTAACCAGGGTTTGGTGTAGCTGCTGCATAACTTTGTGTCTTTATACTCCAACCTCTAGATATAAAGGCTAACATTCCATTTGCATTTTTGATTATTTTCTGTGTTTGTTCGTGGCATTTTAAGAATCTATTCATCTGAACTCCCCCCCCCCCCCCCCCCCAAGCCTTTTGGATATCCACTGTACTTAACTTCTTTCCATTCAGACAGTACTTTGCTCTGTCCTGTTTTGTTCCAAAATGGAAAATCTCACAGTAGAGCTGAGACGATATGGAGCTCGAAACTCAGCTGAGGTTCAAACAAGATACCATATTTCATATCTGTCTACTTCCACCTCTACGTTCCACATTCGTCTAACCTCAGCCACCTGCTGCTCAAGTCTTCCTTTTGTCCAGCCTCCTTTTTTCAACTCTTTATAAATGTAATACTATTGAAAAGGTAACTGTTTCTATCCTAACCTGTACCAAGACCCATTCACCCATCACCATGTGGTTCCAGTCCAATGCCTCATATTTAAATGCTAATTCTAGTGTTCCAATTGCTCAATGGTCTCACCTTTTCCAATCTGTGTAATCTCCAATCCCAACAACAGTCCAAGATCTCTACATTCTTGAAAATCCCATCTTTCAAGCATTGTTATTACCTTTGTCCAGCTGGCAGTGGTCTCAAGCCAAACTCTGGAGTTTGCTCCCTGATCCTCTCTACCTGTATCCCCTTCCTTAAGACCCTTAAAATCCATCTCATCAACTAAGCTCCACCCCACACTCCCATGTATCTCCTCCTTTGGCTCAATGTCACTTTTTGTTTCCTTTGAGTCGTGTGTAACGCCTTTACATTAATGGTATTGTATAATTGAAAGCTGTCGAGCCAAATGGTGAGCAGGCTGTACATTCTTGATTAACATTAAGATACTTTAAATAAAAAGCAGAATCACAAAAATAAGAGAACTTTTGCCCATTTCATCCAGTTTTTGAAATCACAAATGGAATACTGATGAGAACTGGATTTTTCTGCATCTTGACAACGTCTGGTTCAGTCTCCCACAGCGGGTCCTGAAGCTCATTAATCCATGTAACTGCTGTATAACATGCTCATCAATGTCAGTCTTTCCTTACATTGTACAAAGGTTTTACCATCTTGAACGATAAAAGATTTAAGCAGTTTCTTTGCAGCAGTCTTCAGTTTCATTTCTCGCAATTACAAAGGCGGGTGTCACATTTCAGGCTTTTTTTGACCATAATTCTACAGATAGGATTTGAAAGCAAGAATTACATATATTGCTCTTTCAAACAAAGCATGTTCAAAGCAAGTTTTTTTCAAAAAGATAGCTAGACAAAAGCTAGAAGTTCATCCGCTGAATAGAAGTGGTGTTTTTCCAGAAATGAAACAGTGAGCAATTTATTGCTTGTCCAGGTGATTGAAATACACTTCATACACACTATCAGAAAGTCCTTTTAACCTGTCTGTCAAAGAGATGAGCAGAGAGAGGTTTTTTTGATACAAAGCCCCACGAGTCAGGCTTTTAAACAAGAGCTGTAAAAACTTTAGGCAGGCTTGCAGAATCAGAAATAAAGTCGGAGAGTTCAGCCATTATATCTAATTCAAGCAAGACAACCTACATTATTTTTCATATCATAGAGTAGATGTTGTAACTTGTTATAAAGCCATTTTAAAAAAAGAATCAATAATGATTTTATATATTGTCATGGGAATGTCCCTTTAAGAAATGTTTTGTCTTATCACATGGCTTCAGTGATGTCATTGTGTGGGTGGAGCTGGGCTGTGGCTCAGAGTTTTACTTTCACTTTGAGTTTGGTCTGGTTTTGAACTGCACGTTTTGAAAGAAGTGTCTCTGTTCATTTTAAAAGCTGTTTTCGACTATTTGGTAACTTAAAAGAGATGATTACTTTCTGGAAGGAATTCAAACCTGCTACTTGAAAAGGGGAACAGAGCATCAATAACAAGACTTATACTCGTGGGAATGCCGTGTGCTGGGCCAGACCTTTGAAAAGGGGTATCTTGTTTTACTTGGATTTTGTGATTGCATTGGAATGGTTAAGGGGGAATTCATTAAGTGTTATACATAGATTACTGTGGGGTCTTTATGTCTGTCGTTGATATAATTTATTACTGTGTGTGTCTATATAAATGTTAACTAAATTCGTAGAATAAAGCTTGTTTTTTGATTAAAAGCGCATGAGAATATTGTTGAATAACACTTGAAAGTCAGGCTCTTCTGCTCATCCTAGCCAAATTCAACAAAGGTTATAGGTCATGTGAACTCTATTATATACTTTGGAGTTTTCTAAACCCTGGCCCATAACAGTATTTACTGGCTGAAAACCGCTGCTCGAGTTTTTAAAACATGAAACAGCATTCCAGTGACTTGAAACAGCAGTTTCTGAGATGGCTGAACGTTTACATGACTGAATCTCACAAATTGCAATGCCATTACAATAGAGTCAACCTTTCAAGAAAACTTCATCAGCAACAGTGGGTTGGATTCTCCGCCCCGCCGTGCCACATTTCTGCCTCGACCTGCCGGCGGGATTCTCCATTACGCCGGCCAGTCAAGGGGGTTTCCCATTGTGGGGCAGCCACAAGCCGTTGGGAATCCCCCGGGCACCGGCAAAGTGTAGAATCCTGCCCAATAACTTTGAAAAAGGGTGTAATTGCCATCCTAAACCCATTCACAAAGCATTTCAGCCATCCCTTGGGTACTCAACTGAGTGGGGACCGAGCATGAGGTGTAATTACCTCAGACAATGAACGTTACCCAGCCATAACCTAATATAAACCACGGGCTTGTAATTCACCAGCTACGACCATGTTTAAAACTAATCAGTTGGAGAGAGAAGGTCATATGACAAGCCAACCAAGCCTCGTTTGTAAGAAATCACATTTCTCCAGGATATAAGCAGAAAAGACGCCAAAACACCCTCTGTCGTGGCCCCTCTTTATCACAATCCAGCCGACACCTTCAACACCTGTCTGCTGTTTGGCCATCCATGTGCAACTGGCTGACTCCACAAGGGATATAAATCATCCATCAACATATTTAAATCATCTTAATGGTAAATCCAGAAGAATCATTGAGCTCAGCCGAAACCATCCAAGTCATCAGTTCACAAGGTCCATATACCTTTAACTTCAATTGGATTGTAAAAAGACTGCCTAATCTACCCTTCCCCTCTATAATGTGTGTGTTGTGCGAGTTTTGCGTGAACCTTGACTACATATGTGTGTGAAAGTCAGAACAATTGTTTTATTACACTTGGTTAAATACAGCAAATACTATTTTCTTTTGTAAAGCTTTTAAGGAAACCTGTGTGTGTGCCTTGTGCGGGTACAGCACACAAACAGTTAAACACTCAATTAATTGGCAAACACAATTTATAAAGTGTGTTGTGGTCAAATGGGAAGTGGGAAAAGAGGGGAGCCATTCTACCCCTCCACATGTGACTGTAAGAAAACTATTCCACCAGAATGGGATGAGTTAATTTCAACTAAATTGCCATCTTTGGGAGCTGTTTTAACACACAAATCAGTATGCCAGAATTAGGTACAATACCTGCCAGCAAGAATGCCATGTTTGCTATTAATTATGTACCAAGTACAGTGTGTAAGCATTTACCGCAGATAACAGGACATTTTTGAGAACTTTATTATAGTCAAAAGCACCCAGAAAACTACAAATTGGTGCCAATTGGGTCATGATGCTGCGCTGGCCCCAGCAAGGACAACAGCTAGCGGAAATCCCAATAGTAAATGCACATAGCAGGCCCATTATAAGTGATGCTAAAGCAGAGAACTATACTAAATGAGGCAACTTCAATTGGGAACCTAAAGTTTATGCGGCTCACATCTGTCATGCACTGTGAGCAGCCAGATAGGATGCTTTCTATGGTGCACATTACCAACTTTTACAGATGCACCACAGAAAGCATTCTATCTGGCTGCATCACAGCCTGGTATGGCAACTGCTCAGCCCAAGACCGCAAGAAACTTCAGAGAGTCATGAACACCGCCCAGACCATCACACAAATCATCTTGATGGTGAGTCCAGAAGAATCCCATGCATTGACTCTATCTATACCTCCCACTGCTTTGGGAAAGTAGGAAGCACAACAAAGACCCCTTCCACCAGGCTTACTCACTCTTCCAACTTCTTCCATTGGGCAGGAGAACAAGTCTGAGAACACGCACAAACAGACTCAAAAACGGCTGCTTCCCTGCTGTTACCAGACTTCTAAACGACCCTCTTATGGACTGATCTGATTAATACTACACTCCTGTGTGCTTCACCCAATGCCCGTGAACATTGTGTATCTTGTGTTGCCTATTTTCATTTTATTTTCATGTACTAAATGATCTGCACGCAGAAAAATCCTTTTCATTGTGCCTCGGTACACGTGACAAACTATTCCAATTCCAATCTGTCTCTGTTCCAACATACTACTGTATGTCATCCTTTCTGTGCGTCTCCCTTGTCAACCTGTTACAAACCTCATTGAAAAGTGCTTGCAATTGTATGGCCGGGATTCTCCGTTGTGAGTCCGCCCCTCTACCGCTCAGCCAAATCTTCCATTCACTGTGGTGGGACTGGAAAGTCCCGCATAAACGGACGGATAATCCCGCCTTATGTGTCTGCTAATTGTTCTTGTGTGCTGCATGTCATGTTTGGGTGTGGTTACAGAGGAACTAAACAGAGAAGCCGCTAGAAACAGGAGTGCAGACATATTAAAAGCACTATAAATAAAGCTAATGGGCGGAATTCTCCGCAAGGCCCGACGCCGTTGTGAAACCCGGAGAGGTTCACGACGGCGTTGGAGGCCGCTCCTGGCCCCCTATCTCCCTCCCCCCCTCCCCCCGGGGGGGGCTAGGAGGACCGTGCCGTAAATCTCGGCACGCCGAGAATGACGTGGCCGGTGCACCTAATGATGTCAGCCGCGCAGGCGCAGGTTGGCCGGCGCCAACCCGCACATGCGCGGTTGCCGTCTTCCCCTCCACTGCCCCGCAAGACATGGCAGCTTGATCTTGCGGGGCGGCGGAGGGGAAAGAGTGCGTCCCTTTCCACCTAGCCTGCACATCTTTGGACTGTGGGAGGAAACTGGAGCACCCGGAGGAAACCCACGCACACACTGGGAGGATGTGTAGACTCTGCACAGTCAGTGACCCAAGCTGGAATCGAACCTGGGACCCTGGAGCTGTGAAGCAATTGTGCTGTCCATAATGCTACCATGCTGCGCCTATATTATAAGAAAAGCCATTATATTACATTTCCAACAGATGCTCATTTCAAGTCATACAAAGAGCCAACTTTTGGTATGCTGCCAGAACCAGGGGTACTTTAATGGATTTGGTGAGTCCATTGGGATTCAAATGACAAGTCAGCAGCTTGTACGGTAATTTTGCTGGCACTACTCCAAAAATCACTACATTTATTGAACTTGCCATGGCAGGATTTGCATTCAGTCATGGGGGTTGCTCATCCAATAATCTACCATGCCCATCGCAAGATATTCTTCAAAGGGGTGATTGGTTGATTAGTGTGAAAGTTATTCACCAGATTCCCGATGACCTTCTAAGCTATTCAGAAGAAAATGGGCACACAGATGCTGAAGAATATATAATTGGCAACGGAAGAATAAGTGGATAATCGACTTCATCAGAAGATTAAAGTATTAAATGGACACAGTACAGCAGTTCTACTCACCTAGATCCTCACAATTACTTTAAGCTTCAGTGGGGCCAGGAAATTCAAAAGGGGGCCCGGTGCCTGAAGAAATTTAAAACCCCAAAGAGTGCAAGGCAGAAATAGATTTAAAATGCCTGAAATGAGGATAGAGAAATGGAAGCATATATGAGCCGAGCTAAATAGGCTTATCACAGGAAAGACAAATTTATAAACGGAACACCAGAGTGATTAAATTTTTTTTTAAAAAGGAACACCCAAGAGAAGAAATATAAAAGACAAAATGTTCAAAAGAAGTAGGATGAAAAAGGAAAAGGATCCAAGAGGAAAAGGATCCGAGAGAAGCATAATGTAAGAAGGGAGCACTTGGCAGCAATAAATTTAAAAAGAGCATCTTGAGAGAAGTAAATTTATAGCTTAACATCCTATACCCAAGACGACCACTCCAGTTAATGTTGAGTAATCTACAAAGAACTTTTAGAGTGCAAGGAGCCATACGGTGTCCATGTATAAATCAATGGCAGAAGTCAAAAACTGACTAATGGCAACTATGTCACGTACTCCCATGAGCTATTTATCTCTGAGGAATGTGTATTCATTCCAGTGTAGTTATAGGGTCAAGTATCATCTCTCACACGCTTTCAATTGTCCCTTGCAGACCAAAGTGTAGATCCAAGCACTGACAATAGGGTAGAAGGTATTTAAGCATATCTTAGCTGCCAGGCAACAAAGAACTACACAGCACTACACAACAAATGTTACACAAAGGACAGCACCACGCAGTGCTTCAAATCTACCTGATTATCTAAAATGGCGTTCATGTAGATTTCTGTGAATTCCTCACTTAAGGAGATTCCTGCATTAATTTGCACTAAATTTCTAATGTTTACAGTACCTATAGCCATTATTCTATGTGTAAAAAGCTTTCTGGGATGCACAAAATTTCTGAGCATGGTGGTTTTGCAAAATATGAGGCTCAATTATTCAAGTTAAAGTCAAACGTGCATCCAGATTGCTCAAATGGATCGTTGTTAGGGGAAACAACTTTGGTCATTCTTGTGCAACTCCCAATCTTCACCTCACTCTTTCACAGGTGAAGTGTGAGCAACATGTCTCTTCCATCAATAAATTAAAAACATAGGTCAGAATTTTACTCTCTCTCCATAGCATGTTTTCAGGCAAAGGGTAGGAGTGTGAAATTGCAGTGATGGGATTCCCTCCAGGATCACACCTGCCCCAAAACTTGCAGCGATTTTACACGAGGGCAGGCAAGATCTGGGACAGCAAACCTGCTCTTACCCCAATTGAGGCCCTTAAGTGGCCAATTAATGGCCACTAAAGGGCTGTTTCCCATCCAGCCTCAATTTTTGGGCTGGAGGAGCAGCATGGTGGCGCAATGGTTCACACTGCTCCCTTATGGCGCCGAGGACCCAGGTTCGATCCCGATCCTGGGGTCACTGTCCGTGTGGAGTTTGCACATTCTCCCTGTGTCTGCGTGGGTCTCATCAAAGATATGCAAGGTAGGTGGATCGGCCGTGCTAAATTGCCCCTAATTGGGGTAAAAAAAATAATTGGGTACTTTAAATTTTAAAAAATTAAGCTGGAGGACAGACAGATTGAAGCTCCGTGGGGCAAACCCAGAAATAAAAAACGTTAGATCTCGGTTGGGAAGGGGAGGAGCGCCTCCATCAGAGGCCCGCTTATAACTTGGGGCACCCTCACCTTAAGGTCCAGTGACCCTTAGCCCCCCCCCCCCCCCCGCCCCCCAGCCTATCCCCTGAAAGCCCGATCATTTTAATTGATCCTCCCCAGACCTTCTCTCCCCTACCCACCGAAGGACCCCAACGCTTATCTGGGTCTCCAGTTCCTGTGACTTAGTCTCAAGCCATTCCTCTTCAGGCCACTGCAGTGCTGTTTCTGCAGGGACCAGAGAGCTGCCAGCCAATCAGATTGGCCAGAAACTCTCCAAGGCAAGGCCTCCTCCTGAGTGAGACGCTGAAGCTCCACCTACTAAGGTTTTGAGAATTCTACTAATTTTTAGAATCTGTAATATGTATGGATTTTATTCTGTAGCCGAAGTTTAAAATCAAGTTGTTCAATTTTGACTTTGTTCTTGGGAAATTAACAGTCAAGATAGTTGGGGAAACAGGAAAAACAGGTGCTGGTGAAGAAACAAACTTGTTTAATTGTTTTATGGTGGGCTGATTTGAGTGGAACTGAAGCTGTCTAAATGGCCAAAACACAATTACATTTGTTTTTAAAATCAGTTTGAAGGAAGGGCTGAAACAGTGTGAACTCAGGATGAACCTGATGTTAAACAAACCATGCATGTTTTAATTGATCTGTACCCGAGAGGAAATATTTTATTCTCTGATAGTATGTTAGGAAGTGGTCTTAACTGTTGGTGTTAATAGCTTTAGTGTGGGGCTTGGGTTAAGATACGTTGACAAGAGAATATGACGAATTACTGCTTCTCTGAATTTGAAAGGAATGTGCATTTGTTTGTGATGGAATGTCAACTTCTGGAGTCTATGACTCAAGGCAGCAATGTTGCAAAAGTGGGGTGACGCAAGATGAATTACATCCTATAACAGGAGGAGTGAATTTAGACCATCTCCAAAAATAAAGGGAGGAGGAATGGGAGACTGATGAGGGATATAAAAGTTGAAAATCATCATTTTCATTGACAGAGTGGTTATCATGGCTTCTGGGGTATGACTCTTCTCAACATTTTGTCTTTGAATTGATATTGAACTAAGACATTGCCTATGCTAACAACACCAAGATTTACTGGGATCTTAATAGACGAGAAATTTTGGTTGTCTTCACTGCTTCTTGTTAAGTATATGCATAATATTGCTCAATAATCATTCATTTCTGAATCAAGAGGAACTTATACCTTGTCAAGCACAAGTTAGAGATTAAAATTCAAACCTTGAGTTTGTTTTGATTAGTAGGGTTTTGCATCTCAAAACCCTAAACCTTACACTACCAGCAATCAACACTCATCTGAGCATAGTTTGGCTGCATGGCAGCCAGAGTCAGCGGGAATATGTTCCCCAACAACTCTTTGGATGGCAGGTTTAAACACCTGCCATCCTAAAAATTCAGGCCATAGTCTTTCACAAATTGATTCCAAGATGGATAAGATTGTAAAAGAAATGGCCACAATACTAAAGTAAAATTAAGAAATATGTTGATGTAAAACAGCAAATCCAACCTAAATAGTGATGACAATGCCCCATGTTCTAAGATCTATTCGTCCATATAAGTCATCATGCTGTAATGTACAAATTTAGATCTACTTCATTTGTTCGAAGATCTTCCTGTCAGATGACCAATATACCTTTTCAAGTGTAATTGGAATCTCAACATATAGTAGAAATCAGATACAGCAATGACATTCGTGGTTCCAAACATCCAATGTCAGGCACCCTCTCTAGTTTAGGGAAACCTCTGATGCACAAAAATTACAAACTGACATATTGGGTCAATGCAGTGCACTTCAAGCATTGTAGTTCCCAAGAGCAGCATGCAAAATACAATTGCATAATGTCTCGCAGTCAATCTAAACTAAAAAGGTCAAGTCGTACACACAAGGGCAGGGCTGTAGAAGAGAAGATCTCGTAGATATATCCAACTTTGTAAACAATAACAAATTTTATAGAGCACCTTTAATGTAATAAAATGTCCCCCAAGATGAGTCACAGGACCACTATGCAACAAAATATGACACCATGCCAAGTGGAGAAATTAGGTCAGGTGTTAAAAGACTTGGTTTTAAAAAGTCATCGAGGGGGAAAGTGATTTGGGGTGGAGCAGTGTGGAAAGGGTATTCCAGAGTGGAGGGCCAATGCAAATCAATGGTCAACCACTTAAAACTGGCCATGCTCAAGAGGCCCAAGTTAGATGAGTGCAGATATCATGGAGGGTTGAGGAGTAGAAGGAGATTAGAGATGGGGAGAGGCAAGACCCTGGAGGGATTGGAAGACCAGGGAGAACATTTTTGAATCAAGATGTTGTATGATGTAGATCAGAGAGTACAGAGGCAGTGGTGTAGAGGTATTGTCACTGGAGTGGTGATCCGGAGACCAAGGGCACTCTAGTGACCTGGGTTTGAATCGCACGATGGCAGATGAATCCAATAAATATCTGGAATGAAAAGTCTAATGTGACTATAAAACCATTGACGATTATCGGAGAAAACCCAACTGGTTCACTGATGTCCTTTAGGGGAGGAAATCAGCATTCTGGCCTGGCCTACATGTGACTCCCTATCCACAACAATATGGTTGACGTTTATATGCCCTCTGAAATGGCCTCGCGAGTCACTCAGTTGCATCAAAAACCACTACAAAGTCTAAAAGGAATGAAACCAGACACACCACCCAGCATTGACCTGCAATGCCGGCAGGACAGACAAAGCAGATGTGGTGCAGTGATATACAATCAGGAGGGAGTTTCCCCGGGAGTCCTCAACATCAACTCTGGATCCCATGAAGTCTCAGGTCAAACATAGGCAATGAAACTTCCTGCTTATTACCACATACTGTCCACCGTCAGTTGATTAATCAGTGCTCCATGTTGAACACCAATTGAGGAAGTACCGAGGGTGGCAAGGGCACGGATTGTACTTTGGGTGGAAATCTTCAATGTCCATCACCAAGAGAGGCTCGGAAGCATCACTACTGACTGAACTGGTCGTGTCCTAAAGAACATAACTGCTAGACTGGCTCTGCAGCAAGTGGTGGGGGAAACCAACAAGAAGGAAAAACATGCTAGATCACATCCTCACCAACCTGCCTGCTGCAGATGCATCTGTCCATGACAGTATCAGTAGGAGTGACCACCACATAGTCCTTGTGGAGACAAAGTCCTGTCTTCGCATCGAGGATACCCTCCACCGTGTTGTTGTGTGGCACTACCATCGTGTCAGATGGGATAGACTCGGGACAGGGCACCCATAAGCCAATGTGGACCGTCAGCAGAAGCAGAATTGTATTCGGCCACAATCTGTAACCTCGCAGCCCAGCATATCCCCCACTCTACCCTTACTACCAAACCAGGGGATTAACCCTGGTTCAATGAAGAGTACAGGAGGGCAAGCCTGGAGCAGCACCAAGCATACCAAAAAATGAGTTGTCAACCTGGCGAAGCTACAACACAAGACCACTTGCATTCCAAGAAGCAGCAAGTAATAGACAGAGCTAAGCGATCCCACAATGAACAGATCAGTTCTAAGCTCTGCAGTCCTGCCACATCCAGTTGTGAATTGTGGTGGATAATTAAACAACTCACTCAAGGAGGAGGTTCCACAATTATCCCCATTCTCAATAATCGAGGAGCACAGCACATCTACACAAAAGACATTAGCAATCTCCTTCAACCAGAAGTGCTGAGTGGATGATACATCTCGCTTCTTCCAGAGGTCCCCAGCATCACGAACAGCATGGTCGTACAGTGGTTAGCACTGTTGCCTTACAGCACCAGGGACCCGGATACAATTCCTGCCTTGGGTGACTGTGTGGAATTTTCACATTCTCCCTGTGTCTCCATGGCTTCCCTCCAGGTCCACTAGTTCCCACCCAAGTCCAAAGATACTTGGGCAGCATGGTAGCACAGGGTTAGCATTGTTGCTTCACAGCGCCAGGGACCCACATTCGATTCCTGGCTTGGGTTATTGTCTTTGCAGAGTCTGCATGTTCTCCCCGTGTCTGCGTGGGTTTCCTTCGGGTGTTCCGGTTTCCACCCACAAGTCCCAAAATATGCGCTTGCTAGGTGAATTGGTGATTTGGACATTCAGAATTTTCCCTCAGTGTACCCAAACAGGTGCCGAAGTGTGGCGACTCGGAGATTTTCGTGGGTCAAGGGTTGGGGGTGTTACCTTTGTCTGTGGGGGGGGGGGAGTTGCATTGACCTTGGGTGGTGGGTATGGGGGGGGTCCTTAACCACTTTGAAATTGAGCACCATTTCAAACGAGTTTGGTTCCCCAGTGCAGAAACAAATTGTGGGCACGATTGAACAAAATGAGAACGATGTCCCATGACGAGCACATTTAGC
This sequence comes from Scyliorhinus canicula, assembly GCF_902713615.1. NCBI lineage: Eukaryota > Metazoa > Chordata > Chondrichthyes > Carcharhiniformes > Scyliorhinidae > Scyliorhinus > Scyliorhinus canicula. The sequence continues at coordinate 106,005,291 of NC_052158.1, forward strand.
CGCATGATTCCCGGCGCTGGCAGCACTGAGAAACACAACATTGTCTAACGCGACTGGATAGATACGGGGCCTAATTGAGGAACACATGGCCAAGTCAGAACTTCGTCCATTCCTTGCAGTGCAGAGCCCACTCACCAAAAGTAGTCAGTGCAGTGAGTGATCGGGATGCCCTTTTTAAACGGTATCCTGATCTCTCAAGCCCCCGACACCATCCCCGCAAGTCCCAACTCTGTATTAGGGGGGCCCTCGGCTCCTCCGCCCCTCCCTACACCTGTGCAGGGCACTCCCAGCCCGATCCCCACCGTGCAAATATGCCAGCTTGGGCACATTGGCAGTGATGGGCTGGCACCCAGCTTGACGCTGCCAGGGTGGCAGGCTGCCACCAGCATTGCCAGTGTGCCACCCTGCCAGAAGTCAAGCACCTGGGGGCCTCAAATACCCTGGGGGCCACCCACGAGTGCCATTCCGTTTGGTCCCCGCTTGTGGAGACCAGCACTAAATTGCGCTTGCCCGAAGTCTCCAAAGCAAAGGGGATAAATCCCTACGCCTTAGTTAGATCTCGGGAATACATGTTAAGAGTGAGACTAGCTGTTTTGCTCTAATATGCTAGAAACTGATTCAGCCCACAATGGGCAGGCTTCACATCGCGATCCAGGTAGATCCCGGGAGTGGGGTATCCCGGCATTTACTGGCCACATTATGCCACGGCGTGCTGCTTCTTGGGCGCATTGTGGTCAGTAGATCGCACCCTCTGTGTGGGATTGACCGGAGAGAAACTCAAGCCACAATAAAATGACTACGTGTAGATAAATTCAGGCCTGGATCTCGCCCAAAAAGCTGGCGGAATCATCCAGCCAATCAGGCCCAAAATGACATTTTTTAGGTGAATTGTGTCCTATATTTCAGACCAGATTAAATGTGAAGCAACGTACTCCCAACACATTGCAGTTTTCCAAGCAGTTTTAAAAACTATCTAAAAATGCAATGACATATTCAATTTAAAATCCTTGGCCCAGATTTTTGTCTTCTCTTGGAAAATTTTCCAATTTGCATTGCATTCCTGGCCCTGCATTATTGTTGTGTGGCCTTTTCACAGGTTACAAAGGCCTCGAGTAGGAGTCCCTTATCCACTTCTTCTGCGGTTGGGGCCGCCATTGTGAGGACCACAGAAAATTAGCATTTGCTTTTTGACACTATTTCCATGTGCTGATGTGCCTTCTGGAAGCCCTAGAAAAAACTCCGGCAGGTTTGTGGGGGGAAAGGGGCAGCATGGTGGCACAGTGGTTGGCACAGCTGCCTCATGGCGCTGAGGTCCCATGTTCGATCCCGGCTCTGGGTCACTGTCTGTGTGGAGTTTGCACATTCTCCCAGTGTCTGCGTGGGTTTCGCCGTCACAACCCAAAGATGTGCAGGGTAGGTGGATTGGCCACGTGAAATTGCCCCTTAATTGAAAAAAAATGAATTGGGTTCTCCAAATTTATTTTAAAAAAAGGTGTGTGGGGGAAGCCTGCTGAGGAGTTTGGAATAATAACAAGGCATGTTAAAAGTTTTGACTTCTTCAAATGTCAGTTAGATGCTATTAATGCAGTGATTGCTCTGTCCTGCAAAGGTAGGTTGGCTGTAACATTTTTCCCCATTTTGTAAGTGTTGACATGCACTGCAGGACTTCTCCCAATGGAAACAGTGCTGTAAACATTCAAAGCTATCGAAAGGTATATTGGTAAACTCTCCTCATGTTTTTGACAGGTCCAAATATCGTTAGCTTTGAAAAAAATGGACCTGCTGTTGCACATTAAAATAAATTAACCTGCCCCCTCTGTTAATCAACATGCAATCAGCTTTGAAATGGAAATGGAATGCCACCTGCAGCATTGTAAATTGCCACTTGATGTTTCATTTTCAATGGACTCCATTGCTGACATTTCCCAGGAATTTGTTTTGATAGTTGGGGTTATTATGGCTGCTTGGCCGAGTTTCAAAAGTTCAAGTTCAGGAACCACTTATCTCAGTAGGGGGCTGTATTCACATTTCGATTGACAGTATCAAGAGGTCCTTAAAGGATTATCTGTGTCTGCTTTTCCGAATGGATAAGTGTTTATTTTACAACTAGGTGAGGGATTTGCATTTTTGAATGGTTTATGCATGTGAATTGTTTTTCTATGAAATGTCTTTGAATATGATAGCGCTATTAGATTGTTAGAAGAACACAATTTTAATGTATATTTCAAGGATATGCTGAGGTCTGCCCATAGTGGATATTGGGTGAGGAGTTATGGAGTGTGCATGGGAATGCCATTGATGGGGCTTGGGGAGTATGATGAAATATCAAGGGGGCATGGGTGAAATGGAGGGGAGTAGGAGAATGAGACAGTATGGACATTTGAGGGGGCATGGATGTAGGTGGGGTGAGGGGCATGGGACAAGGTTGGAGAGCTAGACCGACGTCTCAGAAAAACAAAGTGGTACTACCAACCAGTCCAGACAAACACCTGCTCTCCTCCAACACTGCTTCCGGACTCAGAAAACCAAAATCCTGTCTGTTCATGGTTCCAGGAGACAAAAGAATGGGTGGCATGGGCAGAGGTGACAGGCGCGGGTTCAAAACTCGGAAAATGGCCCTAACTTGCATTTCCTGAGTCCAGCAGGAAATCCCGCCCCCTTGTCCATGACTTAAAATCTCTCCATTGCCTCACCCCAATCTGTTTTTTGCAATCTCCTCCAGACTTCAATTTTTCTCTGAACCATTTTGTCTCCCAACTCTGGCTTCCAATGCATTCTCTACTCTTTATTCCAAATCTGAAAGCATGGTTTTCAGTTCCTGGTTCTCTGGAATTCTTTCCCTCAACCAACCACTGCCTCACTTCTTCTCCTTTGTCTTCCTTTTGAAACCTTTTTAAAGGCCATCTTTTCCTGAACTTTCAGTCACCCCTCTTAAACTTGGATTCCGGGGCTTGATATTTCATTCCTCTGTAACACTATCCTGTAAAGTGCCTGCTGCAGGACATTTTGTGTATTAATTTGCCGTATAAATGCTTGCTGAGGGCAATGATTATGCTGATCTATCAAGTCAGGCCTCCTGAAATTGAACATTAGAACTCTGCATAAGGCTGTGATACCGCCCAGCATTTAATGAAGCCGATTGAAGTGACTCTTCCACAAAGTATTTCTTTACTTTAGGCGAAAGGACTTTCTAACTACATTTATTTTCTCATGGCTGGAAAAGGGAGGTAAATGATGGTCAACAGAGCTATTAGTTTTTCAATATTTTTTCAGGTTTTGTTTATCATTTAAAAAAAGTTTATTGAATGCATTTTAAATATGCACATAATCACAAAAATACAAAAACCAACCACGGCAACAGACAACAAACCCTACCTGCTGCCACCCTGGAACCTTGTATCCAACCCTGTCAGCGCAAACCTGTGATTGACACAAATTGTCGCCCGCAGCGACCCACCAGCAATCCAATCCAAAGTTTTGCTCACACTGGTTCCAAACCCTCAGTGCTGATGCCATTACCGGACTCGTGGTGTATTGAACCGCGAGAACTGAAGGGGTGCCAACAACAGTGCTCTCAAACTGGTCCCCTTACATGGTCTCCGTCAGCCTCCAAACCGACCGCTCCTCCGCCACCCATTTTCTGCCCGGCAGTAATTCAACAAGTTCGACAATCCCCCTCTCTGCTGGTGCTTCCTCTACAAGAACACCCTCCCCACACATGGAGCCTTCCCCACCCACGCAAACTTCAAAACTATCCCATTAATCTTCCTAAAAAGTACTTGGGAATAAAAATCGTGAGGTTCTGGAATAGAAACAAACTTTGGCGGCACCCGACCCAGTACAGACAATGGCAGCACATCCCACCTCCTGAAGGTCTGCCTTCATTCCCTCCACCAGCTGCCAAGTTCAGTTTATGCAACTGGGCCCAACTCTGCACCACGTGTATCGCAAAGTAGAGAAAACTCACCCCAACCAACTGCCCTGTATCCTTACATTAACTGCGAATTCCTCGCTTTTCCCATATTCAACCTGTACCCCGAAAAATGGCCAAACTCCCCAAAAATGCCCATGAGCCGATCGAAGCACCCAACCGTGTCTGAAATATATAACAGGAGGTCATCTGCGTATAACGAAACTCAGTGCTCAACACCAGCCCCTGCTCAATCCCCCTCTACCCCCACCTGCTCAAACTCCTCAAATCCCATTACCCTCGAAGCGACATTGCCAACTGCTCAATCACTCGGGCAAAGACCAACAGGGAGAGAGGGCACCCCTGCCTCATCCCCCGGTGCAGTCCAAAATAATCCAAGTCAACCTTCTTCATCCAACCACTCGCTTAGGCGCCTTGTACGGCAGTCAAATCCAATCAAACCCCTGCCCAAACCAAAACCGACCCAACACCTCCGAACAAATACGCTCATTCGACCCGGTCGAACGCCTTCTCCACATCCATTGCCACCACCATTTTCACTTCTCAATCTCCGAGGGCATCATAAACATGAAGCAGCCTCCTTACATACATTTGCTGACAACTGCTATCCCTTCACAAACCCCGTCTGGTTCTCATCTATTGCCCCAGGTTATACAGCCTCCGATAAAAGACCTCATAAAACTTTGTTCAACACCTCTGGCTCCGATACAACCATCCCCCTCTTGTCTCTCACCGTTCCAATCTCTCTCGCCGCTGCCTGCTTTCTCAACTGGTGCGGAAGCATGCTGCTTACTTTCTGTCCGTGCTCTTATACCGCCCCTCTGACTCCACACAGTTGTCCCACCGCCTTTTCTGTGGACATTAGCCCAAACTCCATCTGAAGTCTCTGCCTCTCCTTTAACAACACCTCTTCCGGCATCACCAAACTAATATCCCTGATTCACCCTCAGATTTTCCTCCACCAACCGCAAATTCTCAGTCTGCTCCTTTCTCTCCCTGTGTGCCTGAATAGATATAAATTCCCTCCTTACACACCGCTTTCAGCGTGGAGGCAGAAACCTTCCCCATAATGTTTAGCTCCACATAATTTTGGCTGGACACACTCACCCTCTCGCAAATCCCCTTGTCTGCCAATAACCCCAGATCCAACCTCAATTGTGGCCACTGCACCTCCCAATGTGTTGCATGGTCAGAGACCATAATCGCTGAATACTCCAATCCTACCACCCCTGTTAACAATGCCTTGTCCAAAACAAAAACATCAATCCAGGGATATGCCCGGTGCACATGAGAGAAATACAAAAACCCCTTCATCCTCAGCCCCTCAAACCGCCACGGGTCCAAGCCCACCCCGCCCCCAATCCACTCCATAAACTACAACAACTCCTTCCTACCTCATGGATTGTGCACAGTACTGCCGACCTTGAAGGTCACCTTCATTTTGATCAGCACTGCAACCCCCCTTGTCTTCATATCCACCCCAGGTGGAACACCTGCCTCGCACCCAGCCCTTCCTCAGCCTCGTCTGGTCCCCAGCTTCAGGTGCGTCTCCTGAGGAAATGCAATGTCCACCTTCAAACTCCTTAAATGTGAGAAATCGCGCAAAATTTTGACCGGGCCATTTAAACCACGGACAGTCCACAGAGACAACCGGGTCAGGGGTTCCCCATCCCCCATCCTCCTCGATGCTCAACCATAACCCCTCTTTCACCAGCTCACCCAGGTCCTCACCTCGCACCACCTCGGACCCTCCCCAAAAACAATAAGAAAATGATCACACTCACCCACTCCGCACCTATATTCAGTAAATGCAACCAATCATTCATCGAACCCTCACTTCAGTCCCGTTAACGTGCTAACCAACTGACATGTTCACCCCACTCAAGGCTGACACCTTCTCCCAGCCACTTCACCCAAAATAGCAAGAAAAAGAACACACTTACCTACTCCACACCTATATTCAGTAAATGCTACCAATCGTCCATTGTTTAAACCCACTTTAGCATCTTCAAGTTCAATGTCCTCACACACCTCCCAGTCCACGGTCTCTGATTAGTTCACTCGCTACCTCCGGAATATCAAAATAAAACTCTTGATAATGATGCGTGACCCACAGATGAGCAGGGTACAAAACCCTGAACCTCACCCCTTCCTTGTGGAGGGCGGCCTTGACCTGGTTATAACTGCCCACCGCTTAGCCAACTCCACCCCCAAGTCCTGGTAGATCCTCTGTACATTTCCCTCCCAGGTGCACTTTCTTCATCCACCTCGATATCTCCTCCTTGTTGAAAATCGATGCAGCTCCCCTGCATTTGTCGTCTCTTCAGTGCCCTGTGCACTCAATCTGTCTCGGGGACGGTTGAGTACCCCATCTCCCATCAACTTCTCCAACATGCTCACCACATAATTTGTGGCCTGCCTTCTCTCGATCCCCTCAGGCAGCCTCACAGTCCGGAGATTCTGTCTCCTGGAACAGTTCTCGCGATCCTGAACCTTCTCCCTCAGCTTCCCATGAGCACCATCTCCACCTCCGACGAGGCCAGCCGGTCTTCATGCTCTCCCACCGACTCCTCCAGCTTCTCGAATGCCAAGCATTGCATTTGCAGCCTCTGCTCCATCACTCAATAGCTGCCCTAAGCAGCTCCATCAGCTTTGCCAGGCCATCTGAAGCCTCCTGCCTCTGCTGCTGGAACTTTGCATTCAAAAGGATCACAAGTTTCTCAGTAGACGGGTGGACAACGACACCCCCAGCACCCTCCGCCATCCTTTCCTGAGTCACACCTCGAGTAAACTCCCACCCAGGCTGCTGCCTCTTTCTTGTTACACTCCTTATCTGGTGAGCCACAGACCGGCCCCACCAATGGAGCACTACTATTCCTCAGTGCTCATGCACCAGCAAACACCCTTAAATAGGTGAAAAAGGATCAAGAAATTCCGCCTCGAGCAGGAGCCACCAAATGTGCGACCACTCACTCCAAGTCTTTGTTTTGCATTTTTAATGAATGCATTTCTATATGAACGCTCTCACAAGATGCAAGTAAAAGGACTTGAACTGTTTACACCTCAGCACAAAAGAAATGTGTCATTATTACAGTACATGATAGGCTGTTTCATCAAAACTAAATGGGAGTATGTCATGAAAGACAAGAATTGAACAGTTTGTCCAGTAGGTTACAGAATCCAAAGTGTTTCATGGCCAGTGAGTTACTTTTGTCATTTGTCAACTGCAACACAAGATTCCTTGATTCCTACAAGGAGTACATGCGATGAAAGGCGAGTTAATTTGTTTTGAGTGCTTTTGGATGATGACAAATTTTCTGAAGAGAAAATAACTTATTCTTTTCTGAAGAGAGCCATGGGATCATTTATCCAGACAGGCAGGTATAACATCTCATCCACCTGAATTCTTTTGGATTACATATTTATGATTAACTAACTATCTCAATGTTTTTATGTTGTTATGTTATGAATGAATGAAAATTGTTTATTGTCACAAGTAGGCTTCAATCCTACTTCTGTTACAATCCTTTCTGGATGATTCTGGATAGTAGCGAAAGTAACAGGATAGTTGTTATGGGGGACTTTAACTTTCCAAATATTGACTGGAAACGCTATAGATCGAGTACTTTAGATGGATCCGTTTTTATCCAATGTGTGCAGGAGGGTTTCCTGACGCAGTATGTAGATAGGCCAACAAGAGGCAAGGCCGTATTGGATTTGGTACTGGGTAATGAACCAGGACAGGTGTTAGATTTGGAGGTAGGTGAGCACTTTGGTGATGGTGACCACAATTCGATTACGTTTACTTTAGTGATGGAAAGGGATAGGTATATACTGCAAGGCAAGAGTCATATCTGGGGGGAAAGGCAATTATGATGCGATGAGGCAAGACTTAGGATGCATCGGCTGGAGAGGAAAACTGCAGGGGATGGGCACAATGGAAATGTGGAGCATGTTCAAGGAACAGCTACTGCATGTCCTTGATAAGTATGTACCTGTCAGGCAGGGAGGAAGTGGTCGAGCGAGGGAACCATGGTTTACTAAAGCAGTTGAAACACTTGTCAAGAGGAAGAAGGAGGCTTATGTAATGATGAGATGTGATGGTTCAGTTAGGATGCTTGGGAGTTACAAGTTAGCTAGGAAGGATCTAAAGAGAGAGCTAAGAAGAGCCAGGAGGGGACATGAGAAGTCTTTGGCAGGTAGGATCAAGGATAACCTTAAAGCTTTCTATAGGTATGTCAGGAATAAAAGAATGACTAGGGTAAGAGTAAGGCCAGTCAAGGACAGTAGTGGGAAGTTGTGCGTGGAGTCCGAGGAGATAGGAGAGGTGCTAAATGTGTATTTTTCATCCGTATTCACACAGGAAAAAGACAATGTTGTCGAGGAGAATACTGAGATACAGGCTACTAGATTAGAAGGGCTTGAGGTACATAAGGAGGAGGTGTTAGCGATTCTGGAAAGTGTTAAAATAGATAAGTCCCCTGGGCCGGATGGGATTTATCCTAGGATTCTCTGGGAAGCTAGGGCCTTTGCTGAGCCTTTGGCTTTGATCTTTAAGTCATCTTTGTCTACAGGAATAGTGCCAGAAGACTGGAGGATAGCAAATGTTGTCCCCTTGTTCAAGAAGGGGAGTAGAGACAACCCCGGTAACTATAGACCAGTGAGCCTTACTTCTGTTGTGGGCAAAGTCTTGGAAAGGTTTATAAGAGATTGGATGTATAATCATCTGGAAAGGATTAATTTGATTAGAGATAGTCAACATGGTTTTGTGAAGGGTAGGTCGTTCCTAACAAACCTTATTGAGTTCTTCGAGAAGGTGACCAAACAGGTGGATGAGGGTAAAGTAGTTGATGTGGTGTATATGGATTTCAGTAAAGCGTTTGATAAGGTTCCCCACGGTAGGCTATTGCAGAAAATACAGAGGCTTGGGATTCAGGGTGATTTAGCAGTTTGGATCAGAAATTGGCTAGCTGGAAGAAGACAAAGGGTGGGGGTTGATGGGAAATGTTCAGACTGGTGTCCAGTTACTAGTGGTGTATCACAAGGATCTGTTTTGGAGCCGTTGCTGTTTGTCATTTTTATAAATGACCTGGAGGAGGGCGTAGAAGGACGGGTGAGTAAATTTGCAGATGACACTAAAGTCGGTGGAGTTGTGGACAGTGCAGAAGGATGTTGCAGGTTACAGAGGGACATAGATAAGCTGCAGAGCTGGGCTGAAAGGTGGCAAAGGGACTTTAATGCAGAAAAGTGTGAGGTGATTCAATTTGGAATGAGTAACAGGAAGACAGAGTACTGGGCTAATGTTAAGATTCTGGGTAGTGTGGATGAGCAGAGAGATCTCGGTGCCCATGTACATAGATCCCTGAAAGTTGCCACCCAGGTTGATCGGGTTGTTAAGAAGGCGTGTGGTGTGTTAGCTTTTATTGGGAGAGGGATTGAGTTTCGGAGCCATGAGGTCATGTTGCAGCTGATTTCAACTGATTGCACTTCCAGACAAGGGGTTGGCAAATATGATGGCTGTCTGGGGTTAATATGACGGTTAGAAGGAGTTGAGATTAGTTAAGATTGCTGGATAAAAAATAATTTCTCTGTAATAATACTTTGCGTTTTATCTGGAGCAACTATGGTTATCAGTAAAGCAAGATGTTATGCATGTATTTTTCAGCATTGTAACTAACAAGAGAATTGAGTGGCATTTTCTATTTAGTTGATTTACAAAACTCTGGTCCGGCCACATTTGGAGTATTGCGTGTCGTTCTGGTCGCCACATTATAGGAAGGATGTGGAAGCATTGGAAAGGGTGCAGAAGTGATTTACCAGGATGTTGCCTGGTATGGAGGGAAGATCTTATGTGGAAAGGCTGAGGGACTTAAGGCTGTTTTCGTTAGAGAGAAGAAGGTTAAGAGATGACTTAATTGAGGCATGCAAGATGACCAGTGGATTAGATCGGGTGGACAGTGAGAGCCTTTTTCCTCGGATGGTGATGGCTAGCACAAGCAGACATAGCTTTAAATTGAGGGGAGATAGATATAGGACAGATGTCAGAGGTAGGTTCTTTACTCAGAGAGTAGTAAGGGCGTGGAATGCCCTGCCTACAACAGTAATGGACTCGTCAAAACGAAACGCATTCAAATGGTCATTGGATAGGCATATAGACGATAAGGGAATAGTGTAGATGGGCTTTAGAGGGGTTTCACAGGTCGGCGCAACATAGAGGGCTGAAGGGCCTGTACTGCGCTGTTCTGTTCTATTGCAGGTATTGAAGATGGACAGCTAGACAAGGAGGTAACAAGGAGAGGCTGGTTTAGCACAGGACTAAATCGCTGGCTTTGAAAGCAGACCAAGGCGGGCCAGCAGCACGGTTCAATTCCCGTACCAGCCTCCCCGAACAGGCGCCGGAATGTGGCGACTAGGGGCTTTTCACAGTATCTTCAATTGAAGCCTACTCGTGACAATAAGCGATTTTCATTTCATTTCAACTGATTGCACTTCCAGACAAGGGGTTGGCAAATATGATGGCTGTCTGGGGTTAATATGACGGTTAGAAGGAGTTGAGATTAGTTAAGATTGCTGGATAAAAAATAATTTCTCTGTAATAATACTTTGCGTTTTATCTGGAGCAACTATGGTTATCAGTAAAGCAAGATGTTATGCATGTATTTTTCAGCATTGTAACTAACAAGAGAATTGAGTGGCATTTTCTATTTAGTTGATTTATGAGCATAAAATGTTAAATTGTGCCAACTTATTCAGAATTTAATTTGCATTTTCTTTGTTTCCTATTCATTCATTCAAAATATATTTGACGGCATAAATAAGCTTTTTTTTCATGGATAAATAACATGGTAAAGTAAAAGAAATATGGTACCATGTGTCTGTAACTCGTGGTTTCTGGCTATGGATTTAGAGGTACAAATATATGATGCTATGTGAGAAAACATGGCGGTCAGTGGACTGCGGTGCTCCCTGTTTTCAGTACAACCTGGTCAATGCAACTAGGGCAATGATTCTTCCAACTTATAAGAAGATAAGAGCAGGAGAGGCAATTCAGCCCCCGAGTCTGCTGTGCCTTCGATATGATCATGGCTGATCTCATCTTGGCCGCAACTCCACTTTCCTGCCTGTTCTCCATAACCCTTCAACCCATTACCAATTAAAAATTATTTGATCAAAGTTACTCGAATGTCCTGGCATCCAACACACTCTGGGATGGTGAATTCCACAGACTCTTTGAGAGAAGTAATTTTGCCTCATCTCTGCTTTAAGTCTGCTACCCCTCATTGAAGGCACAAGCGACAGCGCCGCTCCCGACAGTCCCGGGAGATACTCAGGGAGTCCGATAGTAATAGCTTTATTGAGAATTTGGAGGCAGTTTCGACAGCACTTCGGGTTGGAGGCAGGGTCAAGGGAAATGCCGATTCGGGGGAGCCACAGATTTGAGCCAGGGAGGCACCATAAATAGTGCGGCCCCACCATGCAGTTCGGCTTCCGCCATCTTGTCAGCACTTTTGCTGGCCTCTCATTCAGCGGCGAGCCCGCGTATCCTCCTTTCTTCGACACTGCTCTTCGCATCCTTTAACAGCTTATTGTTTTTCCTTTCTTTTTTCCCCTTTTCACCCTTCTGTCCATCTTCAATCTGTTTTTTTTTGATACACAAACAATTTTTCTTCCTTCACACAAAAAAATGGGAAGAAAAAAAACTTTCACCAAACTTCATTCTCTTCTCTTCTCTTCTCTTTTACATTCCTCCAGAGTTCCCCTGGGACTGACTTCAGCCTCTTACTACATTCTAGGTGGGAGCCATCCGATGTGGGACATCCCAACTACATCGTGCCCTGGCTTCGGGCCTGCCGCCTCGGCCTCCGTTTGGCTCTGCCTCCACTGCACTGGCCTTCGAACGCGCCGGGCCCAACGCCTCAGCCCCCGACACCTCGCGGGGTTCTTCGCCTGTTTTCAAACCGGCCCCGCTAGCTGCCCGTGATGGCCCCAAAGGCCGATGATAGTCGGGGGGGGATCGAAAAATCGGGGAAATCCCTGAAAGCGCCGCAAATTGTGGCCACCAGCAGGAGCTGTTCTCGATGTGGCCGCCACGCTTGCAAACGCGACCGGAAGTCCAGCACAGTGGTTAGTACTGTTGGTTCACAGTGCCAGGGACTCTGGTTCATTCTTGGTTTGGGTCACTGTCTGTGCGGAGTTTTCATGTTCTCCCCATGTCTGCATAGGTTTCCTCTGGGCACGCCAGTTTCCTCCCACAAGTCCCGAAAACGTGCTTGTTAGGTGAATTGGACATTCTGAATTCTCCCTCAGTGTACTCGAACAGGTGCTGGAGTGTGGTGACTGGGGGATTTTCACAGTAACTTCCTTGTGTTAATGTAAGCCGACTTGCGACACTAATAAATTATTATTATTAGATCTGATGTCTCTTTAGGATATGATGGTTTCCCTTGAAGTCCACGAATATTCTCAGTTTTCTATAAACACTACATTTGAAAAACGATAATGCTTTTGAGAAGGTTTTCAGAACAGCCACTTGGTAGTACTTGGTTGCCATAGCTTTTTGTCTTGCACTCATAAGGATAAATGCAAGAATGCATAACTTCAAAAGTTCACAACAATTGGCAGCAGGGTGGCGCAGTGGGTTAGCCCTGTTGCCTCACAGCACCGAGGTCCCAGGTTCAATCCCGGCTCTGGGTCACTGTCCGTGTGGAGTTTGTACGTTCTCCCCATGTTTGCATGGGTTTCGTCCCCGCAACCCAAAGATGTGCAGGGTAGGTGGATTGGCCATGCTAAATTGCCCCTTAATTGGAAAAAATTAATTGGGTACTCTAAATTTAAAAAAGAACAGAAAGAAAACAAAAGTTCACAACAATTTATACTACGCGAGAAATAAGGTGCTGTTGGTTGAACAAGTTTGACTCTATTGGCTGAGATATTGTCAGGGAGAAATTCTACTGTTAGATGTGATTACATGATTGGACAGCACTTGCTGAATAATCCTGAGTGTGCTAATAACAACACTTTTATTAATTCTTGGGATGTTGCTGTCATTGGCTGGGCCAGCATTTGTTGTCCACCCCTAATTGCCATTGAACTAAGTGACTTGCTAGGCCATTTCAGTGGGGGGGCAGTTGTCAACTGCATTGCTGTGTGGGTCTGGGGTCACACGTAGGCCAGACTGGGTGAGGATGGCAGATTTCCTTCCTTGAAGGATATTAGTAAGCCAGATGGGTTTTTACTACAATCGGCAATGTTTTCAAAGTCATCTTTAGACTTTTAATTCCAGATATTTATTGAATTCAAATTTCACTATCTGCCATAGTGGGATTCAAACCCAGGACCCCAGAGCATTGCCCTGGGTGTCTGGGTTAATTGTCCAGTGACAATACCACTATGCCATTGCCTCCCCCGACAACTAAGCAGCTGAGCGTGTAACCTGGTCATTTATGCTGTCAGAAACAACATATATTCTCACACAGGGACCCATTCTATGTCAACATAAGAAATACGTTCAAACCTTCTGATTTTATTGAATTATCCGGGAGCATGGGGAGCCTAGAGTGGCCTATTGCTTTCTCCATGGCAACATGTATGCCGGCCAATCAAAGTCAACTTGCCAACCAAATAACACACCTTTTTTCCTGTTGTATAAATTGTTATTGTTTGGGATTGTTGCATTCATCATGAGTTGAAGATGGAAAACAAAGGTTTTAAGAAAGGCATTCTGTCTGCCAAGCCTTGCTTGTATGTATTGAGCAATGATGGGTTCAGGTCTCAATGTGATTTTAGTTGGTCAACAGAAAATTGTGGGATATGTTGGGGCACGATTTTCTAAATTTAATGCACCTCTGGCACACTCGTTTCCCTATTGTTATTGCTAAGTGATGGAGCATGGTTGCTTTGGTTTATCAATGCAGTTATGTAATCGCCATTGCAGCTGGATTAGTTTGCCATGATATTATAAAAAAGTTCGAATTTAGAGTTAGTAACCAATTAGTTTTTCCAATTGAGGGGCAATTTGGCGTGGCCAATCCACCTATCATGCATATCTTTGGGTTGTGGGGGTGAAACCCACGCAGACACGGGGAGAATGTGCAAACTCCACATGGACAGTGACCCAGGGCCAGGATTCGAACCCGGGTCCTCAGCACCGTAGGCAGCAATGCTAACCACTGTGCCACCGTGCTGTCCAGAATTTGTTCATTTAAGTAAATAATTGTCTGTCCCTCCCTAATGATTTAAACACAAAAAATGCCAATTGTCGTTCATCTCTCCTTCAAACCACCGGAGCATTTGAAATCATTCAGATTAAATAGACCAAAGGCATAAGATTAACTGGCTTTGTCACAAAAAATGTCCTGATCGTTTATATTAATACTTGTAAAATCACAGACAAAGAAAACTCATTTTCAACCCCATTATACATGGTTCTTGTGGATTTGTGAAATTATATAATTACACCAAAAAGTTCTTTCATTTACATAAATTCCAATGTTCATATCTTAATATAAAATATACGACCTAGAGGTGATTCTGTGAGCGTAACATTATGCCACCTAAGCTTATGTGGCCATCAGTCAACTCCAGTCATTGTGTTAAATACATGAGCAATACTTAACACTGCCAGAGAGTCACAGAGTAGCAGGATGTTACCAGAATGGAAGACTCTTAATTATCTCAAGTGCCTCTATTCTGCTGCCAGGTAGCATGGGTTTGGCCTGTTCTATCTCCCTTCATTTCTTGTTTAGCGATAGTATTGTCACTTTTTTTTTGCTTCTCTTGCCCAAAGTTTTATAAGAAGTCACTCTGAATGCTGGACCATGTGACTGTCTGCCTAGGTGATCTGGCTAATCCACATAACTCCCTGCCTTCCTGTTTGGTCTCCCAGTCCTCTGGCTCTGTCATGTATATAACAATCATTCTTGATGTTGTGGCTATGGTGTATATTAACATTGTTCCCCCCCCACTCTCCCCAGGTAGCAGGTGTAAACCCTGCTGCTTCTGCCCATCCCTACTCGTTGGCCTCTTCAATAGTCTTGTATTTGATTAATTTCTCCAGCAAAGCCCCAATCTTGTTTCCAATTTGATTAGTAACAATAAAAGTGCTGCACAAGCAGGATCAGTGCATAGTAAGGTACAGGCAGCAGTGTTGTGGTAGCTAAAGCTTATAGGAGGTGGGAAATGAACCAGGTTAGCAATTAGAGAAGATGCCGCAGGCCAGTCATGACCTTCTCAGTGAATTGTAGCCACCTCTGACACTACTCGTGATTGAGGTGGAGGGAAGAGAAGTGTTCTCTGAATACTAGTTGGATAGAACCTTCCATTGAAAGACCTTCCCATATTACATCTGTGCACAGCTCCTCCTCGTCTGCCTGTGCTCCATCTCCCTGTCATACTGCAACCCAAGAGGGACTGTAAGTATAGCTCCCATGAGTGAGAGCAGGCTTTCTACTTGGGTGCCTTCAAATTCTACTTCACTCTTTGCAAATGCCTAACATCCCTTCTGAGTTCAACAACTTGTGTCAGCTCCTCCCAAACAACAGAATACAGCACTTCACTCGGCGACAGCAGCAAAAGAAAGTCAGAAACCCATCACCTCAAAGTCCCTTGCTGATGTCTTTGAATAATACCAGTGGACATGAACTCTCTTGCAAGGTCCAAATCAGCACTGAGTAATGTCATGATCGCCCCATTCTTCTTACTCCCTTCCCAGCTTGGGCACCATGTGGGTTATGCCAGAAGTAGCCAGAGACTGATTGGCTCCCATTTTTAGGACTCCAGATTTCTGTAATGCGTAACCACCTGAGGAGCGAAATTTTGTGGCCAGTTTAAAATGGGAAATTAAAGTTGGATTTAAATCCTGTATTGAACTCAGGCCACAAATTTGGCCACTCCTTCGGTGGGGTTGGCTTTACAGAAACCAAAATAAAGATTTGGAAATACAGTTGGGATGAGATGTGAATTGTGATTGCTGATGGGTGAGTGATGGGGATGTGATGCACTGAGTGGTGCGTGAGATTGGTGGTGTGGTGGGTAAGAGATATTATGTACAGATGCAATCAGTGACTTTGACCACTCATGTGAGGTCATTTAATTTTTTGCGTACCACAGCTTGGTCCTCACCTTCAGGTTTCTGGAATCGGCGTCTGTGGCTACCTGCTCTTATTCCCTTCACAGTGTGTGTCTGGAGAGACTCCTGGCCTTGTGTGGAATATGACCATTCCTTCTATCCACCTCCTGGACCAAGTATTCCGATGCAGCATCGGAGAACCTGGGAACTCGCTCTTTTTCCTCCTGGGGTGGCACGGTGGCACTGTGGTTAGCACTGCTGCCTCACTGTGGTTAGCACTGCTGCCTCACTGTGGTTAGCACTGCTGCCTCACTGTGGTTAGCACTGCTGCCTCACTGTGGTCAGCACTGCTGCCTCACTGTGGTCAGGACCTGGTTCAATTCCGGCCTTGAGTCACTGTCTGTTTGAATTTTTTAGATTCTCCCCATTTTCTCCAGGTGTTCTGGTTTCTTCTCACAGTCCAAAGATGTGCGGGTTAGGTAGATTGGTCATGATAAATTGCCCATTAGTGTCCAGGGATGTGCAGGTAAGATTATGGGGTTACAGGGATAGAGTGGTTGTGGTGGACGGGTAGGTGGACCTGTGTAGAGTGCTCTTTCAAAGGGTCAATGCAGATTCGATAGACCGAATGGCCTCCTGCACTCTAAGGATTCAATTGATTCTACACGATTGATACTCTTACTCCTTCTCTTAGCCACCCTTTCAAACAGTTCTGCTGCTGCCAAAATGCACTTACTTGCCCCGTTTAAAGGTGCAGTGTGCCCTTAAGAACTGTAGGCAAGTTGAAATTTGTGGTAGCCATGCACACCATTTCTTGCTGGGCTGTATTCTGAGCAGGCAGGACAAAGTTTACCTCCTAACCTGCATCACTTTGGGCAAGTTCACATCTCTGTCCCTGCGCCAGCAAACTAGCACCGTTGGAGTTTTCATTCTTTTTTTCCATTTAGAGTACCCAATTATTTTTTTTTTCCAATTAGGGAGTATTTAGTGTGGACAATCCACCTGCCCTGCACATCTTTGGCCACACAGACATGTGCAAACCCCACACGGACAGTGACCCAGGGCTGGGATTCGAACCCGGGTCCTCAGCGCCGCAGTCCCAGTGCTAACCACTGTGCCACATGCTGCCCAAGAGTTTTCATCCTTTCTGTCTGAGGGACGAGTCAGTTTGATTGATTGATGCACCTCACTCTTTCTTGCCCTCTTCACGAATGCCACAGAGCTCTGGTTACACACAAAAGATCAGTGGAATATAGTGTTGGAAATCTCCACTGATGAGCCTGTCAAAAGTCTGCAGGCTGACAGAGAAACCTGTTCATTCACTGCTGCGAGAACACTCTAGGTTATAGATTTTGCCCTTAAGTACTTGGATAGGCTTGATTTGATGTTGAATACAGTGTTTTTTAACGTGTTTCACACAAAAATGTGTAACAAATCTAAAGTGCCAGATGTGATTGAACGCCCAGGAAACTACTCCTACATGGAATGGGTTTGGAGGAGCATATTTGGTGTAATCCAGGAGGATTAACGGGCTATTCTGGGAATGATGAAAGTAAATGGAGAATAGGTGAGTTTAAATTTCAAAAAATCTGTTTTGTCAAAGTCTTGCTCACCAGTGTTATTTTGGTTTCTGAATCCACTGAATGACTGCATAGAACATACAGTGCAGAAGGAGTTCATTCAGCCCATCGAGTCAGCACCAACCCACTTAAGCCCTCACTTCCACCCTATTCCCGTAACCTAATAACCCCATCTAACCTTTTATGAACAATGTAGCACAAAAATGTGTAATGGACCTAAAAGGCAATTTGGCATGGCCTGTCCACCTAACCTACATGTCTTTGGACTGTGGGAGGAAACCGGAGCAACCGGAGGAAACCCACGCAGACACGGGGAGAACGTGCAGACTCCGCATAGACGGTGACCCGGCGTGGAATCGAACCTGGGATCCTGGCGCTGTGAAACCACCGTGCTGCCCAATTGCCTCTTCACTGAATTGCTAAATTCAAAGATACTGGATCTAAATGTCTCTGCTCATAAGTTTCCCATAAATCCACTTTTTAATTTGTTGTTAGGGAGCAAACAAATCAACATTGCTTCATGGATTTTATTGATGGCACTTTTTGCACCTCAAACTAATTTTTCCAAGCAGTTGATTCAATCCCCTTTCTTTCCAAAGGTGCACATCTCATCTCCGGCAGTATTTAGTTAATTAAGCTCCCTTTTTGCAGTGGGGTGATCTATTCTGCTTGGTTCTTTGATTTTGGCTGAGCAAAGCTTCTGTGTGAGCAACAAGATGTGAGCTGGTTGCACGTTCGCCTTTACTTAGCCCGGACCCTTGTACAGTTTGGGAAATATTTAACCCTGTCTTTCTTTAACATATTAACGTAGCCTTATAATATATCATCTTCTTTGCCATCTTGATTTATTTCACGCTTGTCTGATATAGAATCATAGAATTTACAGTGCAGAAGGAGGCCATTCGGCCCATCGAGTCTGCACCGGCTCTTGGAAAGAGCACCCTACCCTACACCTCCACCCTATCCCCACAACCCAGTAACCCCACCCAACACTAAGGGCAATTTTGGACATTAAGGGCAATTTATCATGGCCAATCCACCTAACCTGCACATCTTTGTGACTGTGGGAGGAAACCGGAGCACCCGGAGGAAACCCACACGCACACGGGGAGGATGTGCAGACTCCACACAGACAGTGACCCAAGCCGGAATCGAACCTGGGGCTCTGGAGCTGTGAAGAGATTGTGCTATCCACAATGCTACCGTGCTGCCCATATGACAGCAGTGAACTTGGGGTCTCCTTATAACAAACATAGGAGCTGGTTTGAGAATGTACAAAAGACAAGATTCAACTTCTCTTCCCACTTCTACAAAAGACAGAAACGAATTGCTACAGATTGTATGTAAACTACTACATTGATACAGAGTTTCCCTACATTTCTACTGAATGTTAAAGGGAGGTTTGCACGATTCGTCTGCTGTCAATCATCTTTGTTAAATGGGGAAACCTGTGAATAATATTGAGCTATTGAAGCATGTCTTAACTGGAACATGACAGACTTCATGTCTTATTCGCAGCTTATCCATCAAGGATTCTCCAGGGTACTTTCCATACCAATAGGGGAGCTGCCAGGAATAGAACTTGTAGCATTTTTCCCACCCGAATCTGAGCTGTGAATTGCCGTATTCCCCTTTAACCGTTTTTAAGGCTGGGTTTTTCCAAATAGCAGCAAAGGCTGATGTCGGCCGAGAATAACAGCATTTAAGCCGCTGATGACAATGACGACCTTTACCACCTTCTAGTCTGGGACATAAAAGAAAAACTTAAAGGGAGAGGTCCCATGCTGTACCGCCGGTGGGGAGGACCCTGAATTTCCTGCCCTGCCAATAGCCCAGAAGCTCTTGGATTGGAGTGTCATTTTTAAATGAAATGAAAATGAAAATTGCTTATTGTCACAAGTAGGCTTCAAATGAAGTTACTGTGAAAAGCCCCTAGTCGCCACATTCCGCCGCCTGTTCGGGGAGGCTGATACGGGAAGGCCACCCTAGGGCGACCAAACCAGTTAACGTTGACACCCTGGCACAGCCCCTGGTATTGGGTTATGCCAGGAGCAGTTCCCAGATGGAGCCGTGGGCAGCGCTGGGGTATTCCCTAGGTAGTGACAGGGTGCCAGGATACTACCTGGGCAATGCCCAGGCATGGAGAGGGGGTGGGGAAATCCAGGCCCAAGTGTAGGTTTTTATTTAGTTCAATTCTGGGTTACTCTCTTATTTGGGTGCAAATTCTAGAAGCCAGCATTGATCTGAAACATAAATCAAAGCTGCAAAATTGGGAGGTTAAACAGTTTCTTGACACGATTCCCCGGCTTACTAGCGCTCTCGCTTGAGCAAAATGAGGCTGGTGAAAAGCGGGAGACGCAGAAAATGAGAACCGAGCCAGGCGACAAACTATCTGCGATGTAACCGGCCAGCTCCCCTAGGCGAAATCGGGATCTCGCTGTAGCGTGGCAAGAAACCAATTATGACCATTTAAGCCCTATTTCCATAGAATTAACTAGAGTCGCTCCTTATCCAATGACCTCCTGTCATTCACCTGCCTCCCCAGTAAATGCTCATGCTGGATCTGATTAGTACTCCTTTTGAAAAACGTGAACCTGGCAGAAGGGCTTCTGTGGGATGCCCAGGTTGCAGATTTCTCCACTATTGCTGGGATGCCCCATGCCCAGTGGGTAATAGATACCACGCATGCTGCCCTCTGCTCACCGGGCCACCTGGTAGTGCCCTGTGTTAACAGGAAGGGGTTGTACTCCATGAGCATACAGCTCATGTGCGACCACCAGATGAAGATCATGCACGCCTGTGCTTCCCGGGGAGGAGTGTCCACGACAGCTACATCTTGGGGCAGTCGGTCATCCCCCGCCCTCTTCGAGAAGCACCCCTCGATGGGAGGCTGACTCCTGAGCGGGGGGATAAGGGGTATCCGCTGAGGTCCTGGCTAATGACGCCAATGTGAAGACAGAGGTCACATCAGAGACCTGGTACAACAAGGCACATGTGGCCACCCAGGCTGTGATTGAGCAGTGCATCGGACACCTCAAGATGCGGTTACGATACCTTGAACGCTGTGGTGGTGCCCTGCAGTACACTGCCTGGAGGGCCTTTTGTGGTGGTCTGCTGTGCCCTCCACAACCTGGCACAGCAGCGGGGCATTGAGATGGAGGTTGGTGATGAGGAACTTGTGACCACCCAGGAGGAGAATGAGAATGATGAGGTGGCGCTGGACCAGCAGGGGCGAGATGACGAGGCCTGGGAAGAAGCGGAGGACTAGCCAGAGGCTGCAGGACAGGCAGCAGCTGCAAGGATCCGGCAAGCCTGGATGGCCATACTCCTCCGATTCACTTAGGATTAGGCAATGTCCATCACCCCCAACCCCCATTTCCCACCCTCTCAGGGTATGAGTCACATTACTCCATGGTGCTGAGACTGTGGGCACTGTCGAGGACTGGTGTGTGATGATAACTCACAGGGAGCTGAGCGGCAGTGCTCCTCAATCTATGCCATAGCTGACCCCTGGCTGAGTGCTCTCTCACTGCATGCAATGTGCCGGGCGAAGTGGGGGGGGGGGGGGGGGGGGGCGGCGGAGTGCCTAAAGAGATGGCCCAAGCGTTCTGAAATCAGAAGGAAGTGACAGAGGCATCATACTGATTGTGCTCAAGGCTGCTTATTGTGTTTTACAATTCCCTCCTCCTGATAGTGCCACCCTCCCCCTGGTGGATAGGGTTATGTGGAGCTATCTTTTTGTGTCCGAGAGAAGTTTGGGCTGGGTCCTGGGTTTGTGTCATAGGTGCGGCTGTACCTGTACCTCGAGATGGTCAAGTTCACAGTGAGAGGGTCAATTGATATTTTCTGCCGTAGATGGCACCCGTTCAAATTGGCCACTGTTAGCTGTGGGGGGAGGGGGCACTACCTGGGGAGGATTGTCGTTGAGGGGGGGATTGCTACAGTTGTTGGCTGGGTTTTTTCTGGTGTTGATGCATGTTACTTTTTTTTGTGTTCTACATTTTTGGATAGAGAATGTTTAGTCCAATAAAAAGATTTTCAAAAAGAAAAAAAAGCAAGGCCATTTTATTTGAAATGAAGAAAATTTGAAAGTTCTTAGTTAATTTAAATGCAGTTTTACATTGTGCTGGATGAACCATCAATTCCTCGTATCTACTCTCCAATGAGCTATATCAATGAGTTGCACTGCAAGCAATTACCTCTGCTTGAAATCCGCCAAGAGAGCAAAG
The DNA here is from genome assembly GCF_902713615.1 of Scyliorhinus canicula. Lineage (NCBI taxonomy): Eukaryota > Metazoa > Chordata > Chondrichthyes > Carcharhiniformes > Scyliorhinidae > Scyliorhinus > Scyliorhinus canicula. The sequence continues at coordinate 106,027,098 of NC_052158.1, forward strand.
GGCTAAAGCTGATAAATAAAATATATGAACAAATTTGGCTGTGTAATCTAAATTAAATTTGGAAGAACCTTAGAAATAAGATGCTTTCTGCATATTTCTTTTAACACTGACTTTCAAAGCACCTATCACTTAGCAATCAGTCAACTCCACAACAATAACTTTTCTGGAACTGAAAATATACTCTCATGTAAATTTTTAAATACATTTTAAGTCTAAACCTCTTGGTACATTGATGTCTTGGCAAAATTCATAGAAGAGAAACAAGGCTGATTCTAGGACTTGAGATTCTCCGATGAAGGCAGTCGTTTTGCCTTGGACAGTGAACACAGAATTGGAGGGCAAAAGTTAAATACTAACATATTGGAAGAGGCTTGAGCCATGATTAAGCTCCCAGTTGTTGCTCTGTTTGCGTCTTTCTAAACAGATTGAATTCGTAGTTCATTGGGATCAATGCTACGGAGAGAAGAGGAGACTGAGATCACTTAAAAAAATTAACTTGCACATACCGGGACACTGAGGGGCAATTTATCATGGCCAATCCAGCTAACCCGCATGAAGCGATCTACCATGCAGAATTAGTGAGGTCTTGCAACACTAAAACTCAGTAGAAATTTGAGTTAAACTTCTCGGATGCAAACAAGAAAATGTATTGCCTCTATTTGATTACAATTAGGAGAAACTTAAATCTATTCTCAATAAAGTCCGGCTAGCAAAAGGACTTAAAGAGAAGTAACTTGTACACAATTTAACTTTCAAAATAATACAGAAATAGTTTCTTGCTTACGGCAAAACAGCGTGCATTTACTTCAAGAGTTAGAGTGGGAAAGTGAAAATATGAAAATAGAGACAGCGAATAGTGAGGTCAAAGTATAGGATGATCCCAGAATAAAGATGGCCGTACAGACCATCGTGTTTAAGGGAAATCTTATCAGTCTTGAGCCATCTATCTACACCTCTATGTCGTCCTAATTGGTTTGGGGTAGAATCAAATACATTTGATTCGATGGTTACTGTCAATCCTTAATGTGCAACATAAGTTCTGAATGTTTCATGCTTGAATATTTGTGTATGTTATGGAATGCAATTCTGTGCTATTATCAGTACTGGTTTCTACTGGTTTTCTGCTGACTTCGCTTTATCCACATTATGAACAATGGTGCCTTCATGTTGCTATGGTGCCTGCTTCGTCCTTGATCAGTTTACTGGTACAGCTCATGTCTTAATGTCAAACTGTCTTTGAAAATATGTTTATTAGAACAATAGCTTTTTCATCTTTGCTTAGTAAAAATGTTGTTTTAATCTCCAATGAGTTTATGCATTTGTCAGGCTTTTTGAGTCTCTGTTGAAGCTATGTGTTTTATCATAACCTGAGGTTATGAGTGCTGAAATCCTCATTTTAAAATGGGTATTAAAACTGGGGCTTCAGATTTACATTAAAATAGTCTTTTTACCTATCAGATCATTCAGGACATAGTCGATTACTATCATTGCCCATCTTTAGACAGTGGGAGGAAACCAGAGTGTGGTGATATGCATCACTGTAAATACACAAGGGGTTCATGTAAATACACGTAGACTAGATAGACACTAGAGGGAGCACCAGAGACATGACACACAGACATTCAACCAACTAGACCCATTGTGCCCCACCCAACCTGGCTCAATGACTGACAGCCTCTAACCCCAATTCACCCCTATTCACAGGTCATCCCCTTCCTTACCCGAGCAAATTGGCCTGCATCCAAAGTCCCCCTCTCAAACAACAACCATCCTGACCCAGTCCCCCCACCAATGTGTCCAAACCCCAACAAGAAGCTTCTCTCGCCTCCAAGAAATCTAACAATTCTCTGTTCTTACCACGCCAACATCCAACAGAACAACGAAATGACAAAAAGAGGCATCAGTACACCACACAAACACTCTCCTTCTTAGAGTCCCAAATGGTCCTCTTCAACTGGCCCAAGCTGCTTCTCTCTGATGAAGGCCCTACAATCTCTGATGTGTCAAAGAAGTGATCTTTGGAGTCCACTGTGACCCGCAATCACGCTGTGTACACCATCACATGCCCTTACTAAAAAACACTGCCTTCGCCTTATTGCTGCCAGCTCAGTCCCAATGTCCTAACATGCCCGCACTGTGTACTCATCCCAGTCAATGTTCCGGATATTTTTCACCCACTCCAAAACCCTCTCCTTGCTTTGATAGCTGTGAAAGTGGATGATAACTCATTCGGCCTTAACTTCTGCCTGAGCATCCAAAGAACTCTGTGCAACTTTGCAACTCCCATCAGCCACGAAAACATCTCCAAAACATACTCAGTTGGCAACGAGCCCGGCTCTCCCTCCGGCAGCCCCACCACTGAGGTTCAACCACCTTCACCTGTTCTCAAGACCCTCCACTTTCAACTTCAGGCCTTTGTTGCTATCTGCCACAAGCAGCAACTCTGCTTCCAGTGAGGAAAAACGATCCTCATGCTACGACAAGTCTATCTCCACACCCTTCAACCTTTCACCCAATTCGAAATCTTGACCAGCTGTTCATGAATTGGGCCCAAACCCTCCTCAACAGTGGCTTTATCTCTTTGCCCTGCCGCTCAAACTGCGTATCCATCGATTTGCCGAATTTTTCCAGCTCCTGCGCTATCACCACTGTCAATGTGTCTGATGTAATGGCCGTGGCAGCCATCTTTCCTCCAAGTTATTTTGACGGGCTACCCTACTGAACTTTCTTCACACTGTGCTTCTTCATCAACATTTTTGACATGCCTCCATTGTGCAAGATTGCACCAGGTCAACTCATAGTTTGGACGCTACAATCCCCTGAAAGAAATGGGTATAAAGAATCAAAACCAAAGACCCTGCCGGGAGCCACTTTTCGCCTGTTCTGCTCTTATTTGATGTGAATGGCAGTCCCTGTCTTGCGCTTTCTTAGAAGAGTGGAAATTTATGTTTAATTTTTATGTCTAAGATAACCATGTTTGTATGTAAAAGACGCATGTTTTCTGACCCACAGAGTAATTGTCCCAATTTAAATAATTTCCAACAATGGTCTTTTGTGAGATTAAAAATAAAGGAAGTTATTTATTATCACACACACTTACCCTGGAGGATTAAATCTTGACTTGACTCTTACACACACACTATCAAATGTGCAAAGATTAGGTACAGATAAAGGTAAAACAATGCAATTATAATTTATGATTGTCTCAGTCTATTTTGTGGTAGGCCTGTGGCTTCTGAGATGAGTTGATACTTTAGCTCAAGTCAAAGTCTTGAAAAACAAAAGATTCTTAGTAAGATGCAAGGCTTCTTGAAGTCTAATACCCAGGAGATTGGTTCTGAGATGAATGCTGGAACAGATTAGGATAGGTCCTTCTCCCACTTTTATGGTATTGCTATTTATTACCTTGGCTGCTTAGAAGACTTGCATCTCATTTGATAGCTTTCTAGTGGCACTCTCTGCAAGATAGTTTCAGGTTGTCGCGTCACGTGACCTTTTTCAAGTCCAAAGTCCTCCGAATAAGGTGGTTGGTTAGGCCAGTTATGCATCTGGTGAGTTGACTTTCACACTTGGAGAGTTTGCTTGCTTTACCTGCAGGCTAACTTTGTTTGTTCCTTGTATGATCATATCCAAGTGGCTTTGCATCTGATTGACCCATTCAATTTAAAATTACAATTTTGAATTAGTCTCATGAAATAACGATCAACATCAGCCTTTATGATGCCTTTTGTTCACTCTGGGTATGGAGTGTTTCAATCCATAAAAGAAGCCTGGTAATGCTCCGGCGGCCTTGTTCTTGCAGCCTTTTTGTGGTTAGTTTTAAAATATTAAAATTAGTTTGAAATTCAGAATATACTGGAACAGGACACTTATTTATGCAGAACATATCTCGTAATATCACAGAGGAAGGTATTTGCTTCACTGTGTCTGCATTAGCAGGTGGTTGGAACATTCCATAACCCATCATGCTGCCTTTCTCTCTCCCCATAGCTCGGTATTCCCTTCTGATTTTGCTTTCAAAAGATTATTATTAAGAGATTATTTTAGGATCATTATCTAAATTACACCTTTCCATGCAACACCAATTCTGCATAAAGGTTTCTTTGCTCCATCATGCATTTAATTACAATTTTTAATTTAAAACCGGCTCTCCTAACAGAAGGAATAGTCTTGCCCTGTTCACCCGATTAAAACACTTCATAATGTTAATAAACTGCTGTTAAGTCTCCACCTAGTTTTCTGTCCTCAAGTGGAAATGTTCCAGTATCTTAAGTCTCTCTAGATAGTCACAGTTTCCTATACACCACATTATTTGGGTAAATCAGCATTGCATGGTCTAAGTGACATGATTGTTCTTTGGATAATGTGTGTACCTAAAATAGAACAGTCATCTCACTGTGGCTTATCTATTGTCTGTACAAATGTTTTCATTCCTTCTTTACCTTTTACTTTCAACCCCTGCTGATGAAATCTAAAATACTATTCGTGCAAGACGAATCCAAACTGGTTTTAACAGGAAGATGAATGCATACTTAATGTAAGTATTTAAAAAAGATATTGGGAAAGTACTGGGACGGCAGTAAGTGGGTAGCTACCACAGATGTGGTGAATGACTTGTTTCTGTGCAACAAAATTCTTTGGCCTAATATTAAATCATGCCCAAAAACGGGCATAATATGGTCCGGGAGCACACAGCATATACGTGTATATATGGTTGAAGGGCTGTGCTAAATTTGTGTGGCCAGTTCATCGTCTCAGATACGCGTTTAATGTTTTTTGTCAGCTGCTTGCCTGTACCGAGGAGCTGGGGGGGGGGGGGTGTTGTGTGTGTGTGTGTTTTGGGGGGTGGGGGGAAGGCTGGTGTGTGCGGGAGGGTGGGTAAAATCAGACTTCACTGATTCCACATAAAGACTACCAGATTCTCTTAAAAAGAAGGCTGCACACAGTAGGGAATATGTCTGAAGAATGAAATAGCTATGCTGCCAGAGATAAGTTCAAATGAAATAGGAGCAGGGGTAGAGCATATGGCCCATCAAGCCTGCTCTGTCGTTTGATAAGATCACGGCTGATCTTGCGCTTCAGTTCCACTTTGCCACCTACTTTCCTTATCCCTTGATTCCTTGAGAGCAAAGATCTGTATCCCAGCCATAAATATATTCATTCATGGTGCACCCATAGCTCTTCGGGGTAGAGAATTCCAAAGATTCACAACCCTTGTTGTCAAGTAATTTTTCCTCACCTTCGTTCTAAATGTTTGCCCCCCTTACCCTGAGCCCCTTGGTTTAGATTCCAGTGGAAACAAACTCTCAGCATCTACCCCCTTGAGCCCCTGAAGAATCTTGTATGTTTCAGTGAGATTTCATTCTGCTTTTACTTAGCCAATCATCATAGGACAAGCTCATCATCATAGGACAGCCCCCTCATTCTAGAGACCAATTTGGTTAATCTCCAGTGTGCTGCCTCAAATAAAAGTATCTCCTTCACAGTATTCCAGCTGTGATCCCATCAACTGTACAATTGCAGCAAGTCTCCTATAATTCCTATCTGGCAGACTCTTCATAATAAAGGCCAACATGCTATTTGGCTTCCTCATTGCTTGCTGTACCTGCACACTAACTTTGTGTTCCTTGTACAAGCACATCCATGTTTCTTTGAACATCAACATTGGCAAGTCTCACACCTTTGAAAATACATTCTATTTTTCTCCTCTTACTACCAAAGTGAATAAGTTCCCATTCCCCCACATTATTCTATATCTGCAATCTGGTTGCATACTCACTTAACCTGTCTGTATTTCTCGACTTTCCTCACAGCTCAACCTTCCTCCTGGCTTTGTATTGTCAGCAAACTTGGATACATTACTCTCTCTAGGTTGGATTTAACTAAATGGGAACAAAGTCCCATAGCCAGCGCGTTTAACCGTGTTTCCCGATGCTCGCAGCGGCGAGAAACACGCTATTAAACGGCATCCGGGTTAGATGGCTGAGCATGGCTGAGGCCGCATATAGCCCCGTTTTGTGCACTGAGGAGCTCCGCTCGCTGGAATTTCGCAGTGTAACGAGAGATCGGTGGCGTCCCAATCTCTGGAGCTCATAAAGCAATATTCCCCCCTCCCCCAGCCCCAGTGTACAATGGCAGGGTCCCTACGCCCCCAAAACACCTGTGCGTGGCACCAGCACAGCCAGGGTGCCTGGGTGGCACCAGCAGTGCCAGGGTATCACCCTGCCCAAAGGGTATGCACTTGGGGGCCTCCAATCCCCCAGAAAACCCCCACAAGTGTATTTCTGTCTGGTCCCTGTTTGTGGAGGCCAGTACTGAACGGGATAGATCCCAACACCTCAGGTACCTCAAACTGCATCTTAACTTGAGACTAGCTGTCTCGCTTTAATGTGCAGATTTGCCAAAAAGTTATCCTGTCCACAATGGGTGGGATGCACATCACAACGTCTCGCGGGATCAAGTTACATCTCGCGAGGCGTTGCGACCTGTGAGCTGTGCGATCGCGCTATCTGTCTCTTTATCTGAGTCATAAACATAAGCTTTCCACAAGTCACAGCCTGCAGATTGTTCTTCAGCCTCTCTGCTACTTGGGAGGGCCTGATCCAGGCAATTGGCTTTGGGAAGTGTTTGCAGAGGGGGTTAATATTCTTTATTTACTTTTTCACTGCATGTGGACATTCCTGGTTGGCCCATAATTTGTTGCCCATCCCTAGTTGCTCTTGAGAAGCTGGTGGTGATCCAGCTTCTTGATTCACTGCAATGCATGTGGCGCACATAGACCAACAGTGCTGTTCGGAAGGGACTTCCAGGATTTTGACCCAATGACAGTGAAGGAACAGAGATTTGATTCAAAGTCAGTATGGTGTGAGGTTTGGAGACAATTGGTGTCCTTCTAGATGGTAGTGGTCACGTTTTGAAATGTGCTCCTGCAGGAGTCTTGACTAGTTGCTGCAGTACATCTGTATGTAGAATGCACTGTACATTGATGGTGAAGGGAATGAATGTTTAAGGTTGTGATAGGGTGCCAATCAAGCGGTCTGCTTTGTCCTGGATGTTGTGAAGCTGCTTAGTGTTGTAGGAGCTTCACTCATCCAGGCAAGTGCAGAGTATTCCATCACACTCTTGACTGTGCCTTGTATGTGGTGGGCAGGCTTTAGGGAGTCGAGAGGTGAGTTATTTGTCACAAAATCTCCAGCCTCTGAGCTGCTCTTGTAGCCTCAGTATTTATATCGCTGGGCCAATTAAGTTGCTGGTCAATGGTTACCCCAAGGATGTTGCTGGTGGAAGATGTCTTCTCTACATTGGATAGACCAAACTCAAACTTAGTGACCACTTTGCAGAAGACTCCATTGAGCCTACAAGTGTGATCGTGTGATTCTTATTGCTTGATATTTTAAGTTCTCCAACTTGTTTACATGTTGACGTCTCAGTCCTCTGCCTCCTGTGGTGTTTCAATGAAGTTGGACTTAAATTCGAGGAGCAGCATGTCATCTTTCTGATCAGCACTTTCCAACCATTGAACACGACATTGAATTCATCAATTGCACATTGCAACACCTACCTCAATTTCTCTTCCCCTGTTGCAGGTTTTGATTTCCCTCTGTGTTATTTTGATCTGGGAGGACAAGTTCAAGATTCTGCCATTTATAGTCCCTCGAGATGCAGCTTTTGTTTCTTTGCTTGTTCTATTCCCACTCTCTTTGAACTTGCACAATAGAGCTTTATGTCTGTTAATCCCTCCTGCCTGCACTCTATCCCAGACATTCTCACTTTGTTTTTCCTACCCTTCCACTTTTTACTTGCTTTACACCCACTTGAAGCTTCCCCAGTCTGATAAACGATCATCACGCTGAAATGTTACCTCTGTTCTCTCTCCACAGGATCTGCCAGACCTGCAGAGTATTTCCAGCATTTTCTATTTCTATTAAATACTGGACTCAGTTTGAAAGTTTCCAAATTTAACAGTTCTCCTGAAGAAAGGGAAAAATACTGAAAGCCGTTGTTATGCTTGGGGTTTGCTTTTATAATAACAATGCAAGCACATATCCTTAAAGGAAATTTATTTTCAATTGCAGGATTTCAGTAAATCATTTAATGTGTTTTTGCTTGCATACATGCAAGACTCCATACCGGCAGTTCCCACCCAACAGTCCATGCTACTCCAGGACTGTCGGGAAATGCCAGTCCCGGTCTGGGAGCTACATTTAATGGTCCTGCTAACGAGCCCTGGCTAAGCGGGCCTCCTCCGCCTGCTCACCTCGGCAACTTGTATTCTATAAAACCCACCGGGAGATCAATCAGCAATCCCCTGTGGTCTTCATGAGGGTTATCGCATTCCTTACTCATGTTTGTAAGCACCAACTATTTTGAAAGAACTGTATTTGTATCTGTGATGACAGATACAAGTCTGGAGTCCAACTGGAACTCATTCCTGAATATTGCTTCAGCTGAATTGATTTCCAGTCATGCTTCATGTTATCTCCTTGAACTGCAGCTTTGCCAGATTCCGACAAAGATGGACTGCTTTCCAAGATGCAACAAAGGCAGTAACTATTTGAGCTAAATTTCAGACTTGAGGTCAGTACAATCATTCTTTGTTTAAAAACTACAGTACAACACACACAAATCTTGTCACTTTTTCTCTTGCACCATTCAAAATCCAATGTAAGCGTATCAGGTGCCTATTATACAGCAGTTTTGATTCTCTTCACTGTCAAAGCCAATGAAAGGGAAATTGGAGGATTTAAATGGGAGGCTGTTCCAACCCTGCCTGTTTTGCGCTCTTCCTGGGTTGAATCTTCCTTGAGAGGTAAAATGTTGATTAGTAGTAGAGTGCTGTTATCGCAGGGAGGAATGCCAGCTGGCAGACGTTGAAAGGTGTCTGACACGGTGAAGTTCCATGGAAGAATTTTTTAAAAATGTTTACAATTGTCGTATCCCGATATTTCTTGTGCGTGGAGAAAATGATCAGACTCTCTACTGCATTAATCATTACATAATAAAAAAAAGTGTTCATGTAATCGCCAGGTGTCATTTTAACTGTGATAATATGTGAAGGCAAGAGAGGCATAACCAGAACTGCTCTCGTACCGAAGCAACTAACAGCAAGAATGGCCAGAATTGCGGCCGTAGTTGAACTTTGGGTTGAAAATATCTATTCGTTCCTCTCTTGGTTGTGAGGTTATAGATAAATCATACGCTGAAGGATAGTCCCACACTCAAATCACACTTCATACTGAGTGAAGTGATGTCAGTAATAGTGCTCCTGTGTTAAGGCGGAGCAACATCAACCAGGGTACTCATTCATGACTGCTACTGAGCTGCTGCAGAAAATGTGCCCCTCCTGTTACCAAACAAGGAGATGGCAGTGATTCTCCCTGTGATTAAACAGCTCTCACTCGTGAAGAATGGTAATTTGAGAGAGCTGCTGAAGGCTTAAAATAAAGAGATAAATGTAAGGAGATAATAGGCCTCTTGATGCAAATGTTTTCCTCCGCGGCTTACATACAAGAGAAATTCTAAGTTTTTAATCAGGTAACCCCCATGTCCAAATGCAGCAAGACCTGTACAGTATCCAGGCTTGGGCTGACAAGTGGCAAATGCCAGGCAATAACCAACTCTGACAAGAGAGAATCTAACCATCACCCCTTGCCATTCAATGGCATTGCCGTCACTGAATCCCCCACTGTCAACATGCTGGCAGTTGCCATTGACCAGAAACAACTGGATTAGCCACATAAATACTGTGGCTACAAGGGAAGATAGAGGCGAGGAATTCTCCAATGAGTAGCTCACCTCCTGGCTTCCCAAAGCCTGTCCACCAGCTACAAGGCACAAATCAGGAGTGTATAGGAATCCTTTCCATTTTCCTGGATAAGCGCAGCTTCAACAACACTCAAGAAGCTCAACACCATCCAGAACAAAGCAGCTGCTTGATTGGCATCCCTTCGATAAACTTTCACTCCCTAAACATTCACTCCCTCCACCATGTACTCTCAATGGCAGCAGTATGTACCATATACAAGATGTAGTGCAGAAAATCACCAGGACTCTTTTGGCAGCAGCTTCTAAACCCACGACCGTTACATAGACCATTACAGCACAGTACAGGCCCTTCGGCCCTCGATGTTGCGCCAACCTGTGAAACCACTCTAAAGTCCATCTGCACTATTCCCTTATCATCCATATGTTTATCCAATGACCATTTAAATGCCCTTAATGTTGGCGAGTCCACTACTGTTGCAGGCAGGGCATTCCACGCCCTTACTACTCTCTGAGTAAAGAACCTACCTCTGACATCTGTCCTATATCTATCTCCCCTCAATTTAAAGCTATGTCCGCTTGTGCTAGCCATCACCATCCGAGGAAAAGGGCTCTCACTGTCCATCCGATCTAATCCACTGATCATCTTGTATGCCTCAATTAAGTCATCTCTTAACCTTCTTCTCTCTAACGAAAACAGCCTCAAATCCCTCAGCCTTCCCTCATAAGATCTTCACTCCATACCAGGCAACATCCTGGTAAATCACCTCTGCACCCTTTCCAATGCTTCCACATCCTTCCTATAATGTGGCGACCAGAACTGCACGCAATACTCCAAATGCGGCCGGACCAGAGTTTTGTACAGCTGCAACATGACCTCATGGCTCCGAAACTCAATCCCTCTCCCAATAAAAGCTAATACACCACACGCCTTCTTAACAACCCGATCAACCTGGGTGGCAACTTTCAGGGATCTATGTACATGGGCATCGAGATCTCTCTGCTCATCCACACTACCCAGAATCTTAACATTAGCCCAGTACTCTGTCTTCCTGTTACTCATTCCAAATTGAATCACCTCACACTTTTCTGTATTAAAGTCCCTTTGCCACCTTTCAGCCCAGCTCTGCAGCTTATCTATGTCCCTCTGTAACCTGCAACATCCTTCTGCACTGTCCACAACTCCACCGACTTTAGTGTCATCTGCAAATTTATTCACCCATCCTTCTACGCCCTCCTCCAGGTGATTTATAAAAATAACAAACAGCAGTGGCCCCAAAACAGATCCTTGTGGTGCTCCACTAGTAACTGAACTCCCGGCTGAACATTTGCCATCAACCACCACCCTCTGTCTTCTTACAGCGAGCCAATTTCTGATCCAAACTGCTAAATCACCCTGAATCCAATGCCTCCGTATTTTCTGCAATAGCCTACCATGGGGAACCTTATCAAACGCTTTACTGAAATCCATATATACCACATCAACTGCTTTACCCTCGTCCACCTGTTTAGTCACCTTCTCAAAGAACTTAATAAGGTTTGTGAGGCACGACCTACCCTTCACAAAACCGTGTTAACTGTCCCTAATCAAATTATTCCTTTCTAGATGATTATAAATCCTATCTCTTATAAACCTTTCCAAGACTTTGCCCACAACAGAAGTAAGGCTCACCTGTCTATCGTTACCGGGGTTGTCTCTGCTCCCCTTCTTGAACAAGGGGACAACATTTGCTATCCTCCAATCTTCTGGCACTATTCCTGTAGACAATGATGACATAAAGATCAAAGCCAAAGGCTCAGCAATCTCCTCCCTAGCTTCCCAGAGAATCCTAGGATAAATCCCATCCGGCCCAGGGGACTTATCTATTTTCACACTTTCCAGAATTGCTAACACCTCCTCCTTATGAACCTCAAGCCCGTCTAATCTAGGAGCCAGTATCTCAGTATTCTCCTCGACAACATTGTCTTTTTCCTGCATGAATACTGATGAAAAATATTCATTTAGCACCTCTCCTATCTCCTCGGACTCCACGTACAACTTCCCACTACTGTCCTTGACTGGCCCTACTCTTACCCTATTCCTGACATACCTCTAGAAAGCTTTAGGGTTATCCTTGATCCTACCTGCCAAAGACTTCTCATGTCCCCTCCTGGCTCTTCTTAGCTCTCTCTTTAGGTCCTTCCTAGCTAACTTGTAACTCTCGAGCGCCCTAACTGAACCTTCACGTCTCATCTTTACATAAGCCTCCTTCTTCCTCTTGACAAGTAATTCAACTACTTTAGTAAACCATGGTTCCCTCGCTCGACCATTTCCTCCCTGCCTGACAGGTACATACTTATCAAGGACACGCAGTAGCTGTTCCTTGAACGAGCTCCACATTTCAATTGTGCCCATCCCCTGCAGTTTCCTTCCCCATCCTGTGCATCCTAAGTCTTGCCTCATCACATCATAATTGCCTTTCCCCCAGTTATAACTCTTTCCCTGCAGTATATACCTATCCTTTTCCATTGCTAAAGTACTGAATTGTGGTCACTATCACCAAAGTGCTCTCCTACCTCCAAATCTAGAATCTGTCCTGGTTCATTACCCAGTATCAAATCCAATGTGTCCTTTCCTCTTATTGGCCTATCTACATACTGTTTCAGGAAATCCTCCTGCACACATTGGACAAAAACGGACCCATATAAAGTACTCGATCTATAGCGTTTCCAGTCAATATTTGGAAAGTTAAAGTCCCCCATAACAACTACCCTGTTACTTACCCTCTTATCCAGAATCATCTTTGCAATCCTTTCCTCTACATCTCTGGAACTTTCTGGAGGCCTATAGAAAACTCCCAACAGGGTGACCTCTCCTTTCCTGTTTCTAACCTCAGTCCATAGTACCTCAGTAGACGAGTCCTCATTAAATGTCCTTTCTGCCACCATAATACTGTCCTTGACTAACAATGCCACTCCTCCCCCTCTTTTACCACCTTCCCTGAGCTTACTGAAATATCTAAACCCCGCAACCTGCAACAACCATTCCTGTCCCTGCTCTAGCCATGTCTCCGAAATGGCCACAACATCGAAGTCCCAGGTATCAACCCATGCTGCAAATTCACCCACCTTATTCCGGATGCTCCTGGCATTGAAGTAGACACACTTTAAACCACCTTCCTGCCTGCCGGTACACTCCTGCAACCTTGAAACCTGACTCATGACTTCACTACTCTCAACCTCCTGTATACTGGAGCTACAATTCAGACTCCCAACCCCCTGCTGAATTAGTTTAAACCCTCCTGAAGAGCATTAGCAAATTCCCCCCCCCCAGGATATTGGTACCCCTCTGGTCCAGGTGTAGACCATCCCGTTTGTAGAGGTCCCACCTACCCCAGAATGAGCCCCAATTATCCAGGTATCTGAAATCCTCCCTCCTGCACCATCCCTGTAGCCACGTGTTCAACTGCTCTCTCTCCCTATTCCTCGTCTCGCTAGCACGTGGCACGGGTAACAACCCAGAGATAATAACTCTATTTGTTCTAGCTCTAGGTTTCCACCCTAGCTCCCTGAGTTCCTGCCTTACATCCCCATCCCTTTTCCTACCATGTCGCTGGTGCCTATGTGGACCACGACTTGGGGCTGCTCCCCCTCCCCCTTAAGGATTCCGAAAACACGATCCGAGACATCACGGACCCTGGCACCTGCGAGGCCACACACCAACTGCGAGTCTCTCTCGTTGCTACAGAATCTCCTGTCTATCCCCCTGACTATGGAGTCCCCAATGACTAATGCTCTACTCCTCTCCCCCCCTACCTTCTGAGCAATAGGGACAGACTCTGTGCCAGAGACCTGTACCCCATGGCTTACCCCTGGTAAGTCATCTCTTCCCCCCCCCCCCCCCAATAGTATCCAAAGTGATATACTTGTTACTAAGGGGAACGACCACAGGGAATCCCTGTACTGTCTGCTTCCTCCCAGCCCCTCTCACGGCCGCCCATCTATCTTCATTCTTCAGAGTAACTACATCCCTGAAGCTTCTATCTATAACCACCTCTGCCTCCCAAATGATCTGAAGTTCATCCAACTCCAGCTCCAGTTCCCTAACATGGTTTCTGAGGAGCTGGAGATGGGTGCACTTCCCGCAGGTGAAATCAACAGGGACACTGTCGGCATCCCTCACCTCAAACATTCTGCAGGAGGAACATTTCACTGCCTTCCCTGCCATCCCCTCTAGATACAACAAGAAAAAGAAAGGAAGAGCTTACCTTGTATTCACTTAACCCCTTAGGTTAGAGGAGGTGGAAGGGTGGGGGACACTACAAGTGTAGGGCTTAGTAACCGCCCAACGTACAGGTACTACACATCTTCCCAGAAATCCCCACGGCCGACATCCGGTTTCCTGCTGCTCTGAAACAATTAGTTAAATAACAAAGGCCGCTTCTCCTGAAAGGTAAGTTTTTAAAGCGGGAAACTTACCTTCCCGACAGACCCCTGGTTACCACCTAGAGATACAAGGGCAGCAGATATGTGGGAACACCACTACCTGGAAGTTCCCCTCCACACCATCCCGCATCCTGACTTGAAGCTATATTGCTGTTCCTTCACTGTAACTGGGTCAAAATCATGGATATCCTTAACTAACAGCACTGTGGGTGTACTTACACCACATAGACTGGAGTGGTTCAAGAAGACAGCATCACCAATTTCTCGAGGGCAATTCGTGATGTGCAATCAATGCTGGCCCAGACTGCGATGTCCACATCTCATAAATGAATTTTAAAAAAGTTTTTACAAATTTAAATTTAAATAATTATTGATAGTAACAATGATACTACTAAGTTGGTCGAGTAGATAGATCTTTGAGCTGTTAAATGGCAAAATAATGAATGTGACAGTGTAGAATGTTAATTCCGAGATCACTTGCATTATCTACAGTACCTTGTTAGCATTGCTGCCTCACAGAGCTGAGGATCGGGTTCGATCCTGGCCCCGGGTCACTGTCCGTATGGAGTTTGCAAATTCTCCCTGTGTCTGCGCGGGTCTCACCCCCACAAACCAAAGCGGTGCAGGGTAGGTGGATTGGCTATGTTAAATTGCCCCTTAATTGTAAAGATTTTTTTTTTTAAGTACCTACAGTTCCTTATATTTTCCCTTTGTATCCTTAGCATTTTTGTCACACTCTTACATATGAAAATATTCTTGGATGGGTGTCAAAAATATAACTAATATAGTAATGCCTTAAACAATTCACCGATACAAGTTTAGATACTGCTGATTTTAACTTCAAGGTAGCTTAAAAAAGCTCAAGTAAAATGACTCTAGAAATGATCAAATATTATTATGTTTTTGGGAAGACCTTGAAAAGAAGTTCTTCAGTGCATTCCTTTATGTGCAAGCTGAGTACAAACATGAGAACAAAGAGATTTAAAACATAACTGCTGTATTTTGCAGCTTAAACTTTGGTTGCCAGCAGCACATTAGTAGAGGCCAAGGAGGTGACGAATTTCATACAATGTTCAGTCAACCAATGACATTAATTAAGCATTTTTTTGTTCATGCAGTTTATTGGTACCACTTTTGAATTGGGGAAACTAGGAAAGCTGTACCTTAATTGGAACAATCCAAATCCTAAGAATTTTTCAATTATTCAGTTTTCCTCCTTGTAATTCATGTTTGCTCTTTTTCTTTTGAATACCAGAAAAGATCTGTAGCTATGGGAACAATGTTAACACCCCAGCATTAAAAGAGGACAAGTTATCTCCAGGCTCATTTATCCCAATGTCTCCCAAGCAATTGCCCTCCATCCTCTGTAATGTTCAGCTTATCCAGAATTTCTGGATCCTTTCCTGAACCTTCCCACTTATCCATCACCCTGTCCTCACTGGCATATATTGCTTTCAGGTTTCCCATACTTAAGTTTTTAAATGCCTGATCTGTACATTAACACCTTTATGACCCTTTTCTTCCCTGTCACTTCAATGCCTTATTTGCATATCCTGTCCCCCCCATGAACCCCGTTTGCCAGGTTTTTATTCACCATCCCTCCTTGTTAACTCACAATTGGCCCTGTGTTCCATACCTAAGCTCCACACTGTCATTCTGTCTGCCTCTCAACTCTCTCTTCCGTTAAAGGGCCTCTTTAAAATCCCACCCTTGACCAAACATTTGGTCACAGCTCATGATATAATTTTTCAGTTGGAATCTATTTTTTAAATCACTCTCTTCTGTGAAATGCTTTGACCCGGTTTTCTGAAAGACGTTTTGTTGATTATGATGAGTTTCTAATTGCAGCTTTTAACAGATGACGTTGGACAGTAGTTTTGAAGCAGCCATATAATCGGCATGCTTTTCTCAAGCTTAACCGCTTTAATCTGGATGCTTAAAAAGGAGCTTATTATTTCAGGTAAATTAAGTAATCTTCTTTCTCCCTTGCGCATTGCTGTTGTGAAATGTGTTGCAATCCCTCTGGGGTACCTAGAAACCCAAATAACCAAATTTACCAAAATGGTTCCCAAAGAATTAATTTCGAACAAGATTTCACTTCACGCAACTTTGATTTCAACAAATCTGAATCAACCCAAATTATACATGAATTAACAGGCAAATAATACTTCAAATAATGAGATTCATTTCACTTTATATAGTCTATACAACAAAGGAATGTCTCACACAACCATCGGGGTTTACATCACTCCCCACACATATGGCAAGATCCCGCAGTTGCACAATATGCTAAACATTGATCGTGCATAGAAGGCAGGAAATCTTACCTGCCCAACAACTTTTACCTTTACATTTCACAGATCTGGTCACCATCAGTCAGGCAAGCTCCTACCAACCCTCTCCCCCTCGGGGCAGACGATCCCAATTGTGTACCTTTCCCAGAGTTTCTTTTGAACTGATCAACCAACAACACCCTGATTCACAGTTAGATTCACTTCTGGGAACACTGGAGCTTCTAAGCAATTTACACAGCTTTCCAGGTTTTTCAGGGTCCTATCTCCTTTCCTGCAAAAAAATATAAAACTGACCTCTTCCTGTGACCTTTCTAAACATTCTTAAAATACATTACGGATTCAAAAATCTTTTTCAAGAAGCGACAATTTTTGCTGACTGGCCTGCTTTCGGATCAATGGTCATCACCAGTGTGAGGAATAAGATATAAGAAGTGAAAGCCTTGCCTTTATTAAGTTGATATCCACCATTTTCATACTTATCATCTGGATCAATTTTTAGTTTACTATATCCGAAGGATAGAGAGGAAAACAGATAGGAAATGGAAAATTTAATTTAATTTTGCAAGCTTTGAATTTTGTTCACAAAGTCTGAAAGTTTACTCTCCTACTTTTGCTCTCAATAGAGAAATGAGATTGTCTACATATGAAACTTGGGGGTGGTGGGGGGAGGGGTGAAGAGAGACCACAAATCGGAGTGAAAGATGGTAGCCTTGGTCAGCTCTGTGCATGGAAGAGGATCCCGATGATGGCAGCTCTATTAAAGGAATGAATGTCCCTCTGATTTTCTGGTTGTGCGGGTGAGTTTTGGCATATTTCATGGAAGATGAATTCTTCTTTTCTGAAGGTCATTAAACAAATTGTTTAATAAATTCCAAATTCTATATGAACCTTGGCAATAATTTTGTTGTAACTGGCACATTAAAATAAAACCAAGTCCTCAAATCGTTCACCTGTAATTTTCTCCTTGTTATCGGTCATTCTCATGACATGGGTGTCGCTCGCAAGAATGTTGTTCATGGCCATCCCTAATTGCCATGTGTTTTCATAAAATTTAGTATCTTTTTAACAAGGCCACTTCAGTGAGCAGTTAAGAGCCAACCATATTGATGTCGTTCTGGAGTCACAGACTGAATAAAGACAACTAATTTCCTTCACAAAAGATGAAAATTAACTATTTTTGAAAGTTTCAGGATCACTTTTTACTGTTGCAATTTCTTACTTCCCGATTTCTTTAAAATTGCATTCTAATTTTTCAAATGGTATGGTGGAAGCTTAAGTTTAAAAATAATTGTTCAAGGGAGATATCCTTGGCAGGAATGCTGTCCGGGCACATGGCCTATGTTGCATTCAATGCCATTTGTATCCACTGGTATCTTTGATGGGGTTCCTCATAAGGAGGGGGAAATAAATTATCCACTCAACATTTCTGAAGGAAGGTATTTGCAAAAACTTCAGCCTTGACTTTTGTACACATGTTAGTCTCTGACACCATCCGGAGGATTATTTAGTTGTTTCATTTCCCACCACCAATCGTAATCTTGTGTCAGGACTGCAGAGCTTTGCTCTAATCCATTGATTGTGGAGTGTAGCCACCTGGAGTGGCCACGTCCCGATTTCAAAATGGACACTTGCAGAGAGTAAAAGGAAAATTGGACAATGCTAAGAAAACAAGCAGGTGCAAGGTTTGTCTGTGGATTAGAGTTTGCAGCTCCCAGACAAAACAGATACTACAAGCCATTAGCATAGTAATGAGCTATCTCCGGGGACAAAAGAGAAACATTTAAGCAAATGATACCAGAGCAGACTTCCCGGCGCCAGTGGAGACTAAAACAAAGGCAGGCCAATGGTCACCTAGGGCCCTCCCAGCGATCAAGTAACCACCCCTTTATTGGAGAAAATCAATATAGATGAGTAGGACATGGTCCAATTAATTGGGGCCAAGTTCAAGGACCGCCCAAAAGAGCGCAAAGCCCCTTTGGGGTATAAAAAGGAGCCCCAAGACAGATCCTCCTCCTCTTCATCTTCATCATCTTGGCCTTGGCTCTCAGCGCCAAGAGACCCGCCAAGCACCAGACAAGTAAGTCTAAAGTCAACGCACTCTATGAGATAGGCGCTCCTAGCTACTATTCTATACAAGTTCGATGCCAGCAGCCTCAGAACCAGACAACGGCCATTGTTCCTCTGACTGAGTGGGCACCCGAAGCTAAGTATAGGCTTTTAGTAGTAGGTGTAGTTTAGTGAGTAGA
The DNA here is from genome assembly GCF_902713615.1 of Scyliorhinus canicula. Classification (NCBI taxonomy): domain Eukaryota; kingdom Metazoa; phylum Chordata; class Chondrichthyes; order Carcharhiniformes; family Scyliorhinidae; genus Scyliorhinus; species Scyliorhinus canicula. The sequence goes on from NC_052158.1 coordinate 106,045,825, forward strand.
GTTTGTGCATGAGTATAATTGACTGTGTGTGTAAATAAATGTGCATTGGTTTCAAACTTACTAACTGGTGTATCGAGTCTTTGATCAGTATTCGGTTTTGAACCTTGTGGCGGTATCGAAAAGATACCTGGCGACTCTTGAGCTAACATAATTAAAACAGAGCAAATTAAGGAGAGCATAAACAGCAACAGGAGTCCCTTCTGCAGTATAGCTTGCATGTAGTCCTGTGTTGCAGCTTCTCCAAACTGGCACCCTATTTAGGTATGCCGACCATTACACCTGCCATGCTATCATGCACTCCTCTTTGAATCAGGATTGGTCCTCTGGCTTGATGATAATGACAGGAGTGAGGGATATGTCAGGCCACGAGGTTACAGATTGAGGTGGAAGACAGCTCTGCTGCTTATGGCCCACATTGCCTATGCTCATTTTGAACAAACAAATCAGTTTGAGCCTGTCCAATCTGGGGGAGCGTTAGTGTCACGCAACACAATTGAGTGTGTCTGCAGTGTGAAGGGCAGCACGGTAGAATAGTGGTTAGCCCAGTTGCTTCACAGCACTAGGGTTCCAGTTTCGATTCCCGACTTGGGGGGTCACTGTCTGTGCAGACTCTGTACATTCTCCCCGTGTGTGCATGGGTTTCCTCTGGGTGCTCCAGACTGGCCATGCTAAATTGCCCTTAATGTTAAACAAGATTGGGTGGGGTTACTGGGTTACGGGGATAGGGTGGAGGCATTGGCTTGGGTAGGGTGCTCTTTCCAAGAGTCTGTGCAGACTCGATGAGCTGAATGACCTCCTTCTGCATTGTAGATTCAATGATTTTATGAAGATGGAATTACATCTGCATAAGGACTGTGCAATGCTGACATGCACAGATGTATTGGGTTTTTTCTCATGCTGGTTTTGCCAGCTGCCACGGGCCCAGTCTGGTGGCTATGTCCTTCAAGACGTGCCAGCTCAGTTACTGGTGTTGATGGGCATTGAAGTCCCCCGACCAGCATGTATTCTGTGCTCTTGCTCCTTCAGTGTTTCTGCCAAGTGGTGTTCAACATGAAAGAGTACTGATTTATCAACTGGGGGAGAACAGTAAATGACAACTTGCAGGTGGTTTGACCCAATGTCATGAGACTGCATGAGGTTCAGATTCAATATAGAGGCCAGGGCTACTCCCTTCCAACTGCATGACACTTTGCCACCACCTTTGGGTCTGCCCTGCCAGAGGAAATCGGAACTAGACAGATCTGCTGATGAGGAGTCTTGAGGCATTGTCATATTCACGGAATCATACCTTACAAACAATGTCAGGCTGTTACCTGACAGATCTGTGGAACAGCTCTCCCAATTTAAGCACAAGTCCTGCAATGTTACTGAGGACATTGTGGGCTCAACTGGGCAGGGTATGCCTTTGTCATGTCTGTTGCCTGATTTAATTCTGGATGGTTTGCATGGCTTTATTCTTAATGGACTTTTCTATAATGCTTTAATACTGTTAAGAGTACTTCCTGTCATTTCCTTTGTTCCCATTTAAAAAATGTATTTCATTATTTTTGATTTGTGGACCCATAAACAGAATATGCCATTAAGGAGAAGAATGCTTGCCAGCACTGTGTGTTCCTAGGTTTTGTATTTTGGAGAGGAGCAACCAGACTCATTGGTGCCAAGTGTATCTTAGGAACCAGTTTTGGAGGAAGTCAGTTTGATTTGCTAACTAGCAACCGGTGGGTTTGCCAGGGACCGTGTCCTGCCTGACAACAGTCAGTGATTGGTTCCTGCATGATGCTTTCTGAGAGAACTTGGCAAAATTGATTAGACCTTGGAAGGAAAAGAACCTCTCTCTCGCATGCTCACTCTTTTTCTTTCTCTCTTTCTTTATTGTTCTGAATCCAGTGAATGCCTGGCACATCTTTGCTGGAAACTCAAATTGATCCTGAAGCTACAGAGAAAGTAGACAACCTTACCAGAGAAAATCATCCTAAGCCTAGAAGGAAGAAGTACCAAAACGAAAACTTGAACTTCTGAAAAACATTAACTTGAAGTCACCTCCAGTGCATCAAACATCCTTTAATCCTTATATTTTATTTTTCTCTCAACCACCTTTTCCCCTCTGTTTGTTTGTCTGTGTAGAGAGTAGGGGGTAGTTAGAAAGTGTGTGGGGGGACGGGGGGAGGGGGGGGGGGGGGGGGAACGGAAAAGAGTGTGTTTGGGAAAGGAGAATTAGATAATGAGTTACATTTTTCTGATTATGATATTGTACATAATCAAAGTTACTTGTGTTAAATTTACAAACCTGTTGCCTGCAGTGTATTGGGCTCAGCCAAAGTCCTCAGGTATTTTAAACTTGTGTTTTAAACTTGTGTTTCACTTGTGTGGCGACTCCAGATAAGGTGGGGCTGGAATTGACTGCACCCTCTCCCAAGGGGTCATGACAATACAACCAAGTGATTTTCTCGGCCATGGTCAGTTGAGAGTCAACCCCATGGGACTCGTGTGGATGAGACTGGCTGATTTACTTCCACAAAGGATATCAGTGAACCTGAGGATTTTTATAACAACCCAGTTGTTTCATGGTAACCATTACTGATACCAGCATTCTGTTCCGGATTTAATTAACTGAATTTAAACTTCCCATCTGCTGTCTTGGAATTTTTGTATTTCTGGATTATTAGTTCAGCAACAGAGCCGCTCTGCTACAGCACCCTTGAAGCATTATCTAATTTGCATGGACACAATCCAAATTTAGAATTCTGGCATTCCATTTTGCATAATTTACAAAACACCTTTAAATTCTGGCATTTAACACTAAACATTTTTTCAAGCTGATCTCCGAATAAAAGCATTGTCAAGTTGGGGAACTGGGCTTTGTTGAACCAGAATGGTGAGGACTTTGCATTTCAAATAATAATCCAAATAAATGAGGCAATTCAGTTTAAAGAAAACCTCCAAGAATAACATGGGGATATCAATTACCCTGATATTAATCGACCAGAAGAGGTAGGTAAAGGGGGTAAGAGAATGATGTTCCCCCAATGTGCAAACGATAACTTTATAACCTAGAATGTAAGAGGCCCAATAAGTGACAGTTCAATACTGGACCAAGTACAGTAAGTTCCCATTTTATGCGAACTATTAGAACTCGTTCTACTTTATCATTCAGTTAATGTGGATCATATTTGAGTTTTATGACAGAAGTTTCATTTTGAATTTGTTTTGCACGGAATCTTCTGTTGAGTTGTGTGATCTGTTGGCACCATTTTGGAGCAGCCCCCGTTCTCCATGACGCTCCCCCTTGCCACTGACCTCCCTCACTGACTCTCCCACTTGCCAGCTTTCCAGCTTGTAGCTTATCCGTGTGACCCTGCAAATTGATGCAGCTCTTCCTCCCTCTTGCTGCTCATCTTGTAAGCCCTCACTCACCGTATGGGTTCTGGAGAGGGCGAGACAGTAAGAGGGAGGTATGGTGAGCCAGAAGGTTAGTGAGTCGCAGATGTGGTGAGTTGGAGGATAGAGAAGTTGGAGAGTGGCGAGTGGGAGTTTCGGAGAGCAGGAGAGGCAGCGACCTGAAGAGCCGTTGAGCTGAGTTGGAGGGTCAACGAGTGGGAGAGGTGGTGAGTCATAGATCATAGAATCATAGAATTTACAGTGCAGGAGGTCATTTGGCCCATCAAGTCTGCAATGGCCATTGGAAACAGCACCCTATCCAAGCCAACACCTCCACCACATCCCCATCCCGATAACCTAGTAATCCCACCCAAACATTTTGGACACTGAGCAATTTACCATGGCCAATCCACCTAACCTGCACATCTTTGGACTGTGGGAGGAAACTGGAGCACCGGAAGAAACCCATGCAGACACGGGGAGAACGTGCAGACTCCGCACAGATAGTGACCCAAGCCAGGAATCAAACCTCCAAGGTAATTGGAGGCCCCCAGCTGCATGCCTTTTAGGTAGCGTGGTGCTCTGACACTGCTGGTGCCAAATGGGGGAGGAGGTTGGGGATTCTTTTCGGGGCCTCGGTGATTGAGATGCCATTTAAAAATGGTGTCCTGATCTCTCGGTAAAAAAAAAGTTGAGGCCCCTTATTCAAAGCGTGTCTCGTTGAATAGCCATGTGTTTTTCACCGCTGCGAGTGCAGGGAAACATGTGGCTAAACACGATCACTTGGGGACTTTGTTCCACTTTGAGAAGATCACGCCAAATGTTTCCAGTTGTGGTGCAGAAGGATCTGGCTGTCCTTGTGCACGAATCACAGAAAGGTAGTTACATTGTATATGTTGTGTTGCCCTACTATGTATTTTCTTGAATTTTGTTTAATTCCCTTTTCTTCCCATGTACTGAATGATCAGTTGAGCTGCTTGCAGAAAAATACTTTTCACTGTACCTCGGTACATGTGACAATAAACAAATCCAATCCAACCCAGTCCAGGTGGTATGCATGTGCAGAAGGTAATAAGGAAGGCAAATGGGATTTTGGCATTAATGGAGTAGAATATAAAAATAGGGAAGTGCTGTTGTAACTGTATAGGGCATTGATGAGACTGCATCTAGATTACTCAACACAGTTTTGGTGCATTTACTTGAGGAAGACATAAATGTATTAAGAGCCGGTTCAGAGAAGGTTGACCAGGTATAAAGGACTCATCTTCGAAAGAGAGGTTGAACAGATTATGCCTGTACGTGCTGGAGTTTAGAAGAATCAGAGGAAATCTAATTGGGGTATATAAAAGGCTAAAGGAAATTGGCAGGGTAGATGCAGAGCAGATGTTTCCCCTTGTTGAACATTCTAGAACGAGAGGCCATAGTTTGAGGCTAAGGGGTAGGAGATTTAAAACAGAAATGAGGAGGATTTACTTCCCTCAAAGGATTGTTAATCTTTGGAATTCTCTACCCAGAGTGCAGTGGATGCCGGAACACTAGACAAATTTAAGCACAACTTAGATAGGTTTTTAATTAGTAGCAGAACGAAGCAAGGTGGAGTTGAGGTCAAAATGAGATCAGCCATGATCGGAGTGAATGGTGCAGCAAGCTCGAGGTTGAATTGCCGCCTCCTCTTGGTTCTTATGTTCTTTTGGTAGAGCAATAATAATAATAATCACTTATTGTCACAAGTAGGCTTCAATTAAGTTACTGTGAAAAGCCCCCAGTCGCCACATTCCAGCGTCTGTTCAAGGAGGCTGGTACTGGAATTGAACCTACGCTGCTGGTATTGTTCTGCATTACAAGCCAGCTGTTTAGCCCATTGTGCTAAACCAGCCCATGTCAAAGCACATGTCATCAATATAATATGATTGATCAACATTGTGGGGGTTACCATCGATATACTGTGTCTACAGGAGCAGGTCAGAGGCTAGAAATCCTGTGGTGAGTAAGCCTGTCCACAATCAAGAAGGCACAAGTCAGGAGCATGATGAAATACTCCCGTTGCCTTGGAGAGTGCAGCTCCAACAGCATTCGAGGAGCTTGACACCATCCAGGACCAAGCAGCTTGCTTGACTGGAACACCCTCGGCCAATATACATTCCTCCACCACCGATGCACAGTAGCAGCCATGTGTACTATCTACAAGATGCACTGCAGGAACTTATGCAGGCTCCTTAGACAGAACGTTCCAAACTCACGACCACTACCATAGAAGGAGAAGGGTAGCAGATCCAGGTGTTGGTGTCCCCATGTAAGTTCCCCTCCAAGTCAGTCACCATCCTGACTTGAAACTATATTGCTATTCCTTCACTGTCATTGGGTCAAAATACTGGAACTTCCCATACAACTTGGACTGCAGCGGTTCAAGAAGGCACCATCACCTTCACAAGGGCAATTAGAGATGGGAAATAAATGCTGGCCTAGTCAGTGTCACCTACACTCTTTGAATCAATTTCTTTTTAATCACCTTCAGTTCTCTGTCCAAAGGCAGATCTGACCCACAGGGCCGCAACCGCCACCATGGGTAGGGTAAGGAGGAAGGTCCCAAATTCACTCCAGCCAGAAAAGAGATCGCACTCTGTGGTGTTGCCATTAATCTGATCCCTACCAGCCATCTAGCCAACTGCCCCCTCCTCCCCCCACCCCCAACCCCCCAGGAGTCACAGATACTACGGTAACATGAACCTTTACAAGTATGTTGTAATTCGGAGCTACGAAGAGTGAGGCTCCAATCTTCTTCCCATTACGAGGTTGATCAGGAACTGTCGCACTCTTAGCCGCTGTTATTGGAAGTATTTGCAAGTTGATATTCAACCTGTTAGGCCACGTTGTTAATGTACCTTCCTTGGCCATGCATTCCTAGAGAAGGACCTGAAGCGGTAGCTTCTGAATATGAAGCAGGGATACTACCCACTATCACAAGACTGCCCTCAATATCAGATAGTCATCAAGGAATCAAATAGCAATTCAGATTAAATTACTTTACCAAGGAAGTTATGAGAAATGGAGTTTGTTACCATAGAGATTGGTTGAAATGAATAGAATGAAGGTATTGTTATAGGCCAGGGTTTAGAGAGCCCCAAAGTGTATCGTGGAGTTCACCTGACCCACAACTTTTACTAGATTGTGGTATGGGGAGCACATGGCCCACTCTACAGGTGTGGTACAGCAGAAATGGAAAAGTATTTTTTAAAGAAAAACAATGTTTATTCTATGAAATCAAGAACCTTTTTAAAACATACAGTGAACATCTTAGCAACCATTAATTCAAATATAGCCACCAAAGAATACAACAGTAAGTAATTCTTATTTTCCTTTTAACATCCATAAGACCTAAAACAAAACTTTTAGCAGAAGCACATCAGGTTAAAGTCACTACTTAGAGCAGTTGTTAGTTTTAAAGCACCATGACTGATTTACAGTCTTTAGGTTACAGAGAGAGACTCTAATACACCTTCTGGCTGTGACTGCAGCTATCTAGCTCTGAAAACAAAACTAAAACACACCCTGCAGCAAACAGCCTAAAATGAAAGTAAAAAGCTGACAGACAGCCCAGCTCCACCCACTCTCTGACATCACTGCAGTAATAAACACCCATTTCTTAAAGGTACACTCACTACAGAGACTTCTATACACACCCATTTATAAATACCCATTTCTTAAAGGTACTCTCACATGACAGGATTTAAACGTAGGCAGGACAAGCACAAGAGGGAGAAAGGATCAGAGGATTATGCAGAATGAGATGATAAAAGATGAGAGGAGGCTTGAGTGGAGTATAAAAGCTAGCATGGACTGGTTTGGCCGAATGGCCTGTTTCTGCACTATCATCCGACACAAACATACAAAATCTAACCTAGGAGTGATTGATTGTGATGTCAATTGCCCAAAGTAGGAATGTTCAAACAACTCGAAGCCAAAATGTTGTTAATGCTGAAAGTGTAAAACCAAGAAATACTGGAAATAGTCAGGAGGCCTAGCTGGCAGCATCTGCAGAGAAAGGAATAGAATTAATGTTTCTATTCTGTGAACTTGCATCAGAACTCAGTTTGCTGATGCCAATCTCTTTTATTTTGAACATAGTGTTTTTCAGCATCTTCAATATTTTGATTTTGTTTTTGTGGAATTTCCTGAATAGATTTCTGTTATTCAAATTAATTTAGTCAAAAGTAAGCTCTCAATGTCATCAGTGCCTGTATATCACTGAACAAATTATCTGTGCACTTAGTTTATTTCTGACAATGATTAAGGGAACAATAATTAGCTTCTTTTCGTATGTTCAGTTGTATTAAACCTTGTGTTTCTTACCATTGTCTGAGAAATGTGATCAAAACTATATTTCACTGTTCAAGGACAAGTGAAGATAGTGGACCAAGAGTGTCATGTGAAAAGTTAAGACTTGCACGTGTCAAGGAAATGTCAGTATGAAAATCGCTTATTGTCATGAGTAGGCTTCAATGAAATTTCTGTGAAAGGCCCCTAGTCACCACATTCTGGCGCCTGTCCGGGGAGGCTGGTACGGGAGTATTGTAAAAAGTTTCAGTAATCATCAATCACATAATTCCTTCTCCATAAATAGCCATGTCAGTCCATGAATTGGACGAAGCTGGTGAACTGTGGAGGTAATTACTGATGGCCTGCTTTGCTGACTTCCTTTGCTATCTTTGGACTTGCAAGCCATTTTAAAACTGATGACATGCTGAGTTTGAAGGATGACTTGCTTTCTGTAGGCACTCTTGCAATACTATGACGAGGAATTTAAATGTTAGAAATTGCAGTGGGATAATGTTTAATAAGAATGAGTGTTGGAGCAATTACTTATGTTCACAGGGGATTAATTAACCTTGGATATGTTGACTTTCTTGCACACTTAGTAACCTTCAGTCATTTAGAAAGATTGGCTTCATTAAGTTTGAATTTAGTCAAGCAATTGATGCACTATAGCGCTTCAAGTGAAGTAACATGAAGTAGGGAACATTTTCCTTCAGAGCTTTGAATCCTAATCACATACCAACCTTTAAAGTTTGGAATGTTATCACTGGTTGCATTATTCAGTGCTGCATTTTCAAAATCTAGGATCAGGCCTTAAATATTTGCATATTTTTATAAATTCTCCCTATATTGCAGAACTCGCACTTTAATAGGAAGATATTTAAAACATTTTATACAGCAGGTTTGACGTGACCTACATCACATGGCTTTCTTATCATCTTCTTAATGTTGATCTAGGGTTGGAAATCAGAAGAGAATAGGCACGGTGAGATATTTTTTAATTAGCAAGAATTTGTTTTGTCAAACTGTGGCACAATAAAGTAGGACTTGCATTTCTATAGTGCCTTTTGTAACTTCATGACTTCATACTAGACTTCATCAGCAAGTGTGTAGTAGATTGCATGCCAAAGAAGGTAGATGTGTGTTGCCCAAGCAGAAATTATGGTTTAACCGGGAGATTCACTCCCTGCTGAAGACCAGATCTGAGGTGTTCCAGCTGCGACCTCTGCAAAGCCATCTGGGATGCCAAGAGACAATACCAGACTAAGCTTAGAGTCACAGACTGATGACAAGGACTCCCATTGGCTGTGGCAAGGCTTAAACAACATAACGGGCTATGAAGCAAAGCCGAGTAGAGTCTCCGGTAAAGCGCACCTCTCCCCAATGAACTCAATGCATTCGATGTTCGGTTCGAGCAGGATACAAACAAGTGCCCCAACAACCCCAGACACACCCATATCTACCTACATGGCTTTCAAAGTCATATTAGACTTCTTGAGAGAGAACCCTCGGAAAGCAATGGGTCCTGACAGAGTTCCTGGTCATGCACTCAGATCCTGCTTGGACTAACTGACTGGTGTGGTGTCCATGGACATCTTCAACCTATTCCTACTCCGTTCCGAGGTTCCCACCTGCTTCAAGAAGACCACCATCATACCGGTGCTAAAGAAGTACCAGGCAACGTGCCTCAACGATTACCGCCTTACCATTTATCATTATGAAGTGCTTCGAGAGGTTGGTCATGAGGCACATCAACTCCATACTGCCAGAATACCTTGCAATTTTCCTGCCGCCACAACCTGTCCACAGCAGATGCCATCTCCGTGGCCCTGCACTAGTGCAACTCGACAACAAGGACTCCTATGTCAGATTCATATTAATTGACTAAAACACTGCCTTCAACAACAAAATCCTAGCTAAGATTCTATCAAAACCCCAAAACCTAGGACTTGGCTCCTCACTGCAACTGGATCCTCGACTTCCTGACCCATAGAGCACAATAAGTAAGGATAAACAATACCTCCTCCACGACAGTCCTCAATGCCTAGGCTCCTACTATACTCCTTGTACTCAGGTGACTGTGTCGCAAACTTTGGCTCCAATTCCATACTCCAGGGGCTGGTTTAGCACACGGCTAAATCGCTGGCTTTGAAAGCAGACAAGGGCAGGCCAGCAGCATGGTTCAATTCCCGTACCAGCCTCCCCGAACAGGCGCCGGAATATGGCGACTAGGGGCTTTTCACAGTAACTTCATTTGAAGCCTACTTGTGACAATAAGCGATTTTCATTTTCATATACAAATTTGCTGATGACACGACCGCAATGGGTCCGATCTCGAACAACGAGGTGGAGATGGTTGACAGCTTCAAATTCCTAGTTGTGCACACATCACCAACAATCTTCTTTGGTCCACCCATGCCAACGCTACCACCAAGAAAGCACAACAGCGCCAATACTTTCTCAGGAAATTCAGCAAATCCACATTGACTTTTACCACTTTTTACAGATGCACCATAGAAAGCATCCTATCTGGCTGCATTACAGCCTGGTATGGCAACTACACGGCCCAAGACCGTAAGAAACTTCCGAGAGTTGTGAGCACCACCCAGTCCACCTCCCATCCATTGATTCTGTCTACACCTCCCACTGTCTTGGGAAAGCGTGCTGCATAATCAAAGATCCTCCCAACCGGGTTATTCTCTTTTCCAACGTCTCCCATCGGGCAGGAGATACAAAGGTCTTGGAACGCGCACTAAAAGATTCTTTCCCGCTGTTACCAGACTCCTGAATGATCCTCCTTATGGACTGAACTAATCTTTCCATGCATCTTCTCGACTGAGTAGTACCACACTCCGTATATTTCACCCGATGTCAGTGTCTATGTATTTGCATTGTGGATCTGTCATATGTCCTATGTTTTTTCATGTATGGAATGATCTGTCTGGACTATACGCAGAACAATACTTTCCCTGAACCTCAGTACACGTGACAATACACCCAAATCCAAATGATATCCCAGTGAAGTACTTTTGAAGTGTAGTCACTGTTGTAATGTGGGGGATGTGAGACATATCTATTTCAGAGAAGCACTATAATATTGCTCAAAAAAAGGGAGGCAGCGATACACACAAGCATTAGGATAGGTAGCAGTATGGCTGAGATATTGCTAAGCCACAATTTTTAAGCTGTTTGAAAACCTTTGTCTTTAATAGGCTTACAAGGAAAATACAAATAGATTTTTTTCAACCATGTCGCTTGCTGCTCTGACCAGAATCTTTTTTTGAAAGAAGTAAGCTTTATCACTGTTTGACTTTCATTGACTTCTCACGTTCATTGCTGAACAAAAAAAAAACAAGCTGACATTTTCAGTTTTATTTTGTCGAGGGAAAACAGCAGAATGTACAGACACACCTGTACAAATTTAACTGATGTTTAAGTAGCAAGAATTCGAACTGCAGTGCCCAAGGAGATCAGGTTTCTACATTTTTTCTTTTGCTCACGCCCTATGTCTATCGCTGATTACAGATTTTTTTTGTTCTGAAGTTGCTGTATTGCCTTTTTCAGTTTATGGTGGAGCCTTTCCCATTCGATTTGAAAGGCCAACAGCTTCTTAATTGCAGCTCTCTGAGGAGTGCGGAGTCATGGGGGCTGGTGTTGAGCCGATTCACCTGCAGATGCACCCCAGGCAAAGTCACTGCCATTCCTGCCTGAGCCTGTCAAAGTCACAGTCTCCTTGAACATGTTTGCTTCAGGGTCACAATCCAACCTGCAGCATTAGCCAACCAGTTATGCAGGTCTGCAATCCAACTATCAGATAGGCTCTTCGCCAACGCCAGTGACTTCATATAATTTCCCAACGATGATTTGCAGCAAGAAGACGGAGCTCTGGATTGCAGACTTCCTCCAGACTGAAGGGCATTACCACGTGGATGTACACACTCTCACCTGCTCCAGAAAGAGAGCCTGGCAACTACATGAATAGGAAGGGATTTCACTGAATCAGCATCCAGCTGGTATGTGAGTACATGCAGTGAATCATATTTGCCTATGCTAGGTTTCTTGGCAGCTGTCATGATGTATTGATATTGTACTGGTCCTCAATCCCCTCTTTCTCTGACCCTGAGTATAGGGTCAAAGACCAACTGTTTTGAGATGGGCCATCTTCTCCAGACCTGAGCAGTGATGCAGACATGAAGTACAGTCAGTTTAGTTCCTGCACTGAGACCTGATAAAACAGATAAAACAGAACATGCCTAACGCCACCCCACAGAACGACACTAAACTCCGGTCCTTTTTTGAGTCTTGTTAATTATTATGGCAAGTATCACAAATTTGGCTCCATATTGGTCCCGTTGCATGTGTTGTTGTGGAAAGGCCAGAAATGGTGCTGGGCGTTACTCAGGACAAGGCATTCGTGGCCGTAAAGAGACGCCTATCTTCCAAACAATTCTTGACACCTTCTTGACTTTGTTCAGAAGTTGTCCGAGTTGTTTTTGGAGGATGCAGTCATATTGTAGGGTACTCAGGTGGTCATTTCCGCACAGGGACAGGCAGTCTTATTGCAGGATTTGCAGGCTGGCCATCTGGGGGCTTCAACAATGAAAATGTTGGCACTCTTTGGTGGCCGGGTATCAATGGGGACATCAAGTGAATGGTACAAAACCGACCAGCGTGCTGGGAATTTCAAAATTTGCTGTCATCAGTTCTTCTCCACCCATGGGAATGGCCAGGTCATCCATTGATTCACCTCCATGCGGATTTTGCTGGACCATTCATGGGCTCCATGATTTTAATAATTGTAGACGCCCACTCCCAAGTGGCAGGATGTTTTCACAACATCCAGGGCTACTATTGAAAAGCTTCGATCTTTTTGTACACATAGATCCCCGGAGGTGAACGGCATGGACAATGGAACACCTTTCACCAGCGAGGTGTTTGCCATTTTTATGTGGCGTAATGGCACTCAGAACCTCCGCACCCCGCCGTATCATCTTTCATCTAATGGACTGGCAGAGAAGGCTGTCCAAACTTTTAAACAAGGTTTGAAAAAGCAGTTGACTGGATCAATGGACACTTGGCGTGCTTCTTATTCAATTACTGTATGATGCCGCATGTGACCACCGGGATTGCTCCAGCAGAATTCTTAATGGGACTCCAGACTCGGTTGAGTCATAGAACATAGAACATAGAGAAATACAGCACAAAACAGGCCCTTCGGCCCACGATGTTGTGCCGAACTTTTGTCCTCGGTTAATCATAGATCATAGAATTTTGGACACGAAGGGCAATTTATCATGGCTAATCCATCCAACCTGCACATCTTTGGACTGTGGGAGGAAACCCACGCCCACTCGGGGAGGATGTACAGACTCCACACAGACAATGACCTAAGCCGGAATCGAACCTGGGACCCTGGAGCTGTGAAGCAATTGTGCTATCCACAATGCTACCGTGCTGCCCTTAAGAACAAATTAATCTACACTCCATTATTCTACCATAATCCATGTACCTATCCAATAGCCGCTTGAAGGTCCCTAACATTTCCGATTCAACTACTTCCACAGGCAGTGCATTCCATGCCCCCACTACCCTGGGTAAAGAACCTACCTCTGACATCCCCCCCTATATTTCCACCATTTACCTTAAATTTATGTCCCCTTGTAATGGTTTGTTCCAACCGGGGAAAAAGTCTCTGACTGTCTACTCTATCTATTCCCCTGATCATCTTATAAACCTCTATCAAGTCGCCCCTCATCCTTCTCCGTTCTAATGAGAAAAGGCCTAGCACCCTCAACCTTTCCTCGTAAGACCTACTCTCCGTTCCAGGCAACATCCTTTGCACCTTTTCCAAAGCTTCCACATCCTTCCTAAAATGAGGTGACCAGAACTGCACACAGTACTCCAAATGTGGCATTACCAAGGTTTTGTACAGCTGCATCATCACCTCACGGCTCTTAAATTCAATCCCTCTGCTAATGAACGCTAGCACACCATAGGCCTTCTTCACAGCTCTATCCACTTGAGTGGCAACTTTCAATGATCTATGAACATAGACCCCAAGATCTCTCGGCTCCTCTACATTGCCAAGAACCCTACCGTTAACCCTGTATTCCGCATTCATATTTGTCCTTCCAAAATGGACAATCTCACACTTGTCAGGGTTAAACTCCATCTGCCAATTCTCAGCCCAGCTCTGCATCCTATCTATGTCTCTTTGCAGCCGACAACAGCCCTCCTCACTATCCACAACTCCACCAATCTTCGTATCATCTTCAAATTTACTGACCCTTTTTTTTAAATAAATTTAGATTACCCAATTATTTTTTCCAATTAAGGGGCAATTTAGTGTGGCCAATCCACCTACTCTGCACATTTTTGGGTTGTGGGGGCGAAACCCACGCAGACACGGGGAGAATGTGCAAACTCCACACAGACAGTGACCCAGAGCCGGGATCGAACCTGGGACCTCAGCGCCGTGAGGCGGTTGTGCTAACCACTAGGCCACCGTGCTGCCCCAAATTTGCTGACCCACCCTTCAACTCCCTCATCCAAGTCATTAATGAAAATCACAAACAGCAGAGGACCCAGAACTGATCCCTGTGGTACGCCACTGGTAACTGGGCTCCAGGCTGAATATTTGCCATCCACAACCACTCTCTGACTTCTATCAAGCAGTGTCTTTCCAGATGCTCAGAAATCCTATCCCTCAGTACTCTTTCTAATACTTTGCCTACCACCGAAGTAAGACTAACTGGCCTGTAAATCCCAGGGTTAACCCTATTCCCTTTTTTGAACATGGGCACGACAGTCGCCACTCTCCAATCCCCTGGTACCGCCCCTGTTGACCGTGAGGACGAAAAGATCATTGCCACTGGCTGTGCAATTTCATTTCTTGCTTCCCATAGAATCCTTGGATATATCACGTCAGGCCCGGGGGACTTGTCTATCCTCAAGTTTTTCAAAATGCCCAACACATCTTCCTTCCTAACAAGTATCTCCTCGAGCTTACCAATCTGTTTCACACTGTCCTCTCCAACAATATGGCCCCTCTCGTTTGTAATTACTGAAGAAAAGTACTCGTTCAAAACCTCTCCTATCTTTTCAGACTCGATACACAATCTCCCGCTACTGTCCTTGATCGGACCTACCCTCGCTCTAGTCATTCTCATATTTCTCACATATGTGTAAAAGGCCTTGGGGTTTTCCTTGATCCTACCCGCCAAAGATTTTTCATGCCCTCTCTTAGCTCTCCTAATCCCTTTCTTCAGTTCCCTCCTGGCTATCTTGTATCCCTCCAGCGCCCTGTCTGAACCTTGTTTCCTCAGCCTTACATAAGTCTCCTTCTTCCTCTTAACAAGACATTCAACCTCTCTTGTCAACTATGGTTCCCTCACTTGACCATCTCTTCCCTGCCTGACAGGGACATACATATCAAAGACACGCAGTACCTGTTCCTTGAACAATTCCACATTTCACTTGTGTCCTTCCCTGACAGCCTATGTTCTCAACTTATGCACTTCAATTATTGTCTGACAGCATTGTATTTACCCTTACCCCAATTGTAAACCTTGCCCTGTTGTACGCACCTACCCCTCTCCATTACTAAAGTGAAAATCACAGAATTGTGGTCACTACCTCCAAAATGCTCCCCCACTAACAAATCTATCACCTGCACTGGCTCATTTCCAAGTACCAAATCCAATATGGCCTCCCCTCTGGTCTTACCCTTAGTCTTCCAAACGGTGGGGCAACGGTTGAGTGACCTCAGACGCCACAGAAGAATTCTGGGACATTGGGGCGTATGTTCTCGGCTGGGGCCACCGTTTATGCATGGAATGTTGGCGATGGCATGCTGCAGCTTCCGAGAGTAGTACTGGACCACTGGCCTGGTCCCGTAGAGGGTCTGAGTCCAGGGAAAGACCCTTAAGCATGTGGACCATTTGACCAGGCATTAGGTCGCTTGTCGGAACGTTCCACCGGCGGTAGTACCGCTGTCACCGCAGCATGAACCACCCCTTGCGTTGATGGCTAGCCATTCAGGTTGTCACGTCCGGACCAGCAAGAGTGCTATGAATCGGGCTACGATATGGATGCAGAGGTATCCGTGACAGCAGACGACAGTGTGTCCAGTCCCATTGGTTTCCCATTGGTGATTTGCCAGGAAGCGGCGTGCAGCGACCCGTTATACTCCAGAACCACCGCAAGCGGATGCTCAGCCACTGGCTAAGGGGCGCAGAAGGCCTCTGCCCGTGGCAGTTGATGGGGACTTTGGTCCTCATGGGAGTTATAATCCCTCCCCCTACAGAGTCCAACTGTCATAACCCCATGACGAGCATCGGGAAACGATCATTGGTCTCTCTATCTGTCTCTTGGATTACGAGCTCCCTAGGTAGGGGGTAGAGGCCAACCACCGGTGGCTTGTTAAGGCAGTAGATTAAAAACTGGCCAACTCAGGGCCTGGTCAGACCTATCCTCCCAGTGAGGTCTGCACTGGCAGTGAAATGTTGTGCTAAGTGTGTAATTCTAAATAAGCTCGCCTGCATTCACAACAGCTTCCTTGTGAGTTATTATACTAGAAAAAGTCAGAAGTTTAAATGACCTGTAAGATTTTTAGATGATATAAAAAATCAACAGTGATGTCGCAGAGTTTTTAAAAAAAATGTGCCCAAGCAGGAGGTTAGGATTGTCGATTTATCTTTCATTCTTTTTAAAAGGAAAGTTGCACACCTGAAATGTCATTAACTTGGCCTCTGGGATGCTCATTAAATACTGTGTGTCCTGCATTTTCTATTTTTCTATCGGATTTCCAGTATATGCAGTTTCTCCTTTTCATGTAACCTTCTATTTCTGATTCAAGCTTTATTTCCCCACTGGGTTTTAATTTTGAGAGTAACATGTGAAGAGGAAATAAATCTTCAGTGACCAATTGACTAAAACAGTTTTCATTATTCAGAATTATTGGTGGAGAGATAACTTTACTCGATGGGGATAACTAGCTAACATCCAACCAAGCCATTTAACTCAAAATATTTTGTTCTGGTTGATATATGTTGCTTTTCAAGTGCAGGCCCTGCTACTGTTATCAAGTTTTGTTGTGTTTGTGACCTGGGCACAGATAAGACATTTTTTTGAGGACAGCACAAGTGATGTATGGTTATTGTGCTGTTCAATGATTTGTGAACCATAAATCCAGACAATAACAATTCCTTTATTCTTTCACGAGGTGTGAACATTGCTGACAATGCCAGCTTTTGTTCCCCATCTCTAATTGTCCCAAAGAAGGGGGTAGTGAACTGCCTTCTGGAACTGTTCCAGTCCATGTGGCATAGGTACACCCAGAGCATTGTTGGGAAGGGAGTTCCAGGAATTTGGCCCAGCGACAGTGAAGGGACAGCAATATAGCTCCCAAGTAAACATGACTTGGAGGGGAACTTATAGGTAATGGTGTACCCACGCGTCATCTGCACTTGTTCTTCTATATTAAATGGGTCACTAGGCTTGAAAAATACTGTCAAAGAAACCTTTGTGACTGGCTGCAGTGCTTCTTGTGTGTATATATATATAGTACATATTACCTGTACTGTGCACAGGTGGAGACAATGTGGATCTTTAATGCAGTGGATGGGATGCCACTCAAGCAGGCTGCTTTGTCCTGGATAATATCAATCCTTGTGTGTGTGTTGTTGGAGATGCGCTTATCTAGCTAAGTGGAGAATATTCTTTCATGGTCCTGACTTGCGTCTTGGAGAAGAGACAGGCTTGTGGGAGCCAGGTGGTGAGCTACTCACCGCAGGATTCCTAGCCTCTGACCTGATGTTGTAGCCACAGTATTTATATGGCTGGTCTTGTTAATTTTCAATCAATGGTAACCCCCAGAATGGTGGGGAATTTGTAGATATTAATAACATTGAATGTCAAGGGGAAATGGTTAGATTCTCTCTTGTTGGAGATCCATAATAATCTTTATTAATGTCGCAAGTAGGCGTACATTAATACTGCAATGAAGATACTATGAAAAGCCCCTAGTCGCCACACTCCAGCGCTTGTTCGGGTGCAGTGAGGGAGAATTCAGAATATCCAATTCGCCTAATAGCACGTCTTTCGGGACTTGTGGGAAGAAACCGGAGCACCCGGAGGAAACACACGCAGCCATTTGGAGAAGTGCAGACTGCTCACAATGATTCAAGCCGGGATTCAAACCAGGATCCCTGGCTCTGTGAAGCAACAGTGCTAACCACTGTGCTACTGTACTGGCAACGCTACCATGCCGTCCATTGATCATTGCCTGGAGGTTATGTAGCATGAATGTTACTTGCAACTTTGGAGCCCAAACCCCAATGTTGTCCATGACTTGCTGGATGGTGGGCAAGGACGGATTCAGATTCTGAGAAATCGTGAATCTACTGAATGTTTTACAATCGTCAGTGAACATCCCCACTTCTGACCTAATAATAGAGAAAAGGTCATTGATAAAATGGTGATAGTTAGACCTTGATGCTACCCTGAGAAACTCCTGCAGTAATATCCTGGAACGGAACTGAATTGCCTCCAATCCATAACCATTTTCCTTTGGGCAAGGTATAACTCCAACCAGTGAAGAGTTCCCCTGATTCCCATTGACTTGCAATTAGCTGGGGCTCCTTGATGCCACAGTCAAATGCTATCTTGTTGTCAAGGACAGTCATTCTTGCCTCAGCTCTGGAATTCAGTTCTTTTGTCCATATTTGGACCAAGACTATAATTAAATGAGGAGCTGAGTGCCACTGGCAGAATTGAAATTGAGCATCAGTGAGCAGGTTGAAGTTGATGATGTTTAATTGTCACTTAATAACTGTCAATGTCATCTTTTATTGTTTTGTTGATGATTTAGAGTCGACTGATGGGGTTATAGTTGGATTGGATTTTTCCTGCTTTTTGGGGACAACGAATACCTGAGCAATTTTCCACATGAAGGAGACGCATTGTTGTAGCTGTACTAGAATAGTTTGGCTGGAGCATGTGCAGTACCACATAATAACCTTGTTAGCAAAATGAAGCCCATGGTATTAAAGGGGTTGTGTGGGTATGAAATTGACTAAAGGGATAGAAAACCAGTGTTGTGGTGAATGTTTTTTTTAGACTGGAGGGAAGTGTGCAGTGATGTACTGTGGACGTCACTGTTAGTACCATTTAATGACCTGAACTTGGATATACATTTGCCACGAGACAGTCAGAGTAGAAATTCAAGAATAGTCAGAATGAATACGTGGCTTGAGAGATGGTGCAGGAGGTAAGGGTTCAGATTTTTGGCACATTGGAACCGGTTCTGGGGGCGGTGGGACCATTACAAATTGGATGGTCTACACCTGGGCAGGACAGGAACCGATGTCCGAGGGGTGCTTTTGCTAACACTGTTGGGGAGGTTTTAAACTAATGTGGCAGGGGGATGGGAACCAGATTAGGAAGTTAGAGGTCAGTAAATAGGCAGCAACTAAAGCTAGTAAGGTACTAGATAATAAACTCATTGTGACTAAGGGGAAGAGTGGACAGGGAAGAGATGATGAATGCAAAGGGACAGGTGGTCTGAGGTGCATTTGTTTTAATGCGAGAAGTGTAGCAGGTAAGGCAGATGAATTTAGGGCTTGGATTAGTACCTGGGAATATGATGTTATTGGTATTACTGAGACTTGGTTGAGGGAAGGGCAAGATTGGCAACTAAATATCCCAGGGTATAGATGCTTCAGGAGGGATA